>NW_015112693.1:110109-189287 GCF_001443285.1 Poecilia latipinna | reverse complement strand
CATTAAGATGAGCAAGATAATTTCTATTTTGATGATTAATATTTTGTAATATTTTTTAACTCAACATTGTAAACAGATTATAATTTGTTTCTGTTTACAGTTTCTGTAAACAGAAACTTTATAATCCATTTTAATTAAGGTTTCAGCTGTTTGTGGTTCTTATTTCTATTTATTGTTTTTGGTTGCTTGTTTTATTTTGGATATTTAAAATATCTCCCAGTTCCCGAGTTACCAGCTGCTTTTACATCATCAAACTTTGTTAGTCTGTGAGAGCATGTACTTGCATCATTATTCTATTATCAATATGTTACAGCCTCAAAAAACCAATATTACCATTTATCGCAATAATTTTTGGGACAATTGATCATCAAGCAAAATTTGTTGTCGTGACAGGACTAAATGTAAGAAAAATTGCTGGTGCAGATGATATCAGCTGAGACACCTGCAGCAGATGTTCTTACCACTGTTAAGCAGTCTGACAGGCAGAGGTGTGCTGAGGAAGAGGCGGAAATCTGGATGAACAGGTTGAGGAGGCTGCTCTCGTCTATAAAACCAAATTCGACTTGGAGGCACCAGTTTTGCCAGAAACTCAGGACTAGGCTTGGCACGTTCCACATGAGTAACAAGTACATTCAATCCTGAAAAAAAAAAAAAGAAAGGTTTGCATCAGTATTTGACTTATAAAAAAACACTTCATTATTTGAACAATAGGTGCTTTATTTGGTTATTCGAATCACCTTTCTCAGCAGCAAGATCCAGCTTCTCATTGAGCTCCGGATCATCAGCACACAGCACCAAATCACACTCTAACTCCCTCTCAAGAGTTGCAATCTTCCCTGGACAGGAGGTAAGTGAGATGTATTGACTCCTAGCACAGACTTGAAGAGGTTTCAAAACAACTTAGAAATGAGACTCAGTGAACTGCACAAGATGTGATGTGAATATTAACCCAACAGACAAACACAGAGCCGTTATTAACTTTGAAGTTATATCAAAGCATATCGTTCGGTCCAATTAAGAGTGTGGCACGACTTGAAAGTCAATGTTCACAAGTAGCAAAAATACTGATGTTTGTTGTTGTAAATTGAGATAGTGTTAGGATGTTCAAATGGTATGAATACTTTTAAAAAGCACTACATTCCCTCCATAAGAAACAGCAAATAATATGATCAAAAAATAAATATAGTTAGTTTTTTTTTATTAGAAAACAAAAGTGGCAAATTCTTTATGGTGCTTTGTTCCGATCATAAAAATGTTAATGCCATTAAATTAAAATAACTTTGTGCCTAACGACTGTGACTCCTTGTATTAGATCAGTTCAGGTTAAACAGAAATAAGTTCAACACTGAGAGGACCTACCTCTTGTGAACCACTTCTCAGAGCTCAGTTGGAGGTGTTGGTAAGAGTCTGCCAGAAGAGGCCAGTGGAAAACGCAGGCCTCGTTGTAGCCCCATAGCAACAGCTTCACTCTGAGTCTGGTCGAGAACGTGTCCTCAAGCTGCCAGTCGTTCATTTCTAAAAGCCAACCCAGAGGCAGCGGCATATTCTCAGTCACGGGGATGGGAAACCCAGGAGGGGGAGTAATGGTTTCTGTGCCTCTGTCGGTAAACAGGGAGCTTCTGATGTCTTTGGGGTTTACGTCAATACGTCGAGTCCGGCAAAGTTCCATCCACTTGTCCTTTAGATCTGACCGTATAGCAGCCCCAAATGGTCCTAAGTATGAGATGGTGGCCGAAATAATAAGGGCGTCACCAGCTATCTTCTGACGACGCGAGTCCAATTTCTGAGGTAAAATAAAAGAGAAATTTGTTACCGCTCATAACAGTGCTGTGAAAAATGTTTTGCCTCCTTGCAGATTTAATGGATATTTCAGATCATCAAATTAGTTTTAAGATTAGTGGAAGGTGACCTAAAAAAAAGGAGAAAAGTTTTTATTTTATTTATTTGTGAAATGTTATATCTAACCCAAAGCTAAATAATGAATTAACAATGACTGACCACATTTTTCAGTTCAGTCTTATCAGCCACCAAGACACCGAATTAAGGGTTTCAAAACGTCTCGCCGGCTGAAATTTAAGACTTTTTAAGACCATTATGAATAAAATTTAAGATCAATGTCACAACAGAAATGTACAAAAGTAATGCTTTATTTACCAGGGGACCAAAACAGTAAAATTTCTGTGGTCTTTGGATGTAGCCTTGTATGGGTTGGCAACAGAAATAAGCCAGTGTTGAAGACAAACGGCGTCCAGCCAACTGCTGATAAATTTACACTTACCCATGAAAAGAGCAAAAATGCTAGTTACTTACTAGCAAGTATTAGCATCTGGTTACCAGTAGCTTTAATGGCCTTGAGACAGAGAGTGCAGAGAGTGATATCAGCATGAGACTCAAATGATGTCTCAAAAATGGTGGAAAAATACTATCGGAGCAACTTGATAATTTTTTTTTACGGCACAAAAGCGCCGTAAAAAACAAACAAACAAAAAAAACTGATATAGTTACAGCAAATTTAAAAACCTGTAGTTAGTGTATTTAAGGCCAACATACATTTTTTTAAATTGATTTAAGACATTTTAAGGGCTTAATTTTATGTCAATGTCAATGTCAAATTTATGTATAAAGCACTTTAAAACAAGTATAGAATTGCACCAAAGTGCTGTACAAGAACGACAACACAAATGACAAAACAGAGCACAAAACAATACATCAATTAAATGCCAAAGAGTAAAAATGAGTTTTAAGAAGTGATTTAAAATGATCCAGGCTGTGGGTAGATCTAATCTGGAAAGGTAAATTAATCCATAAAACAGGAGCAACAGAAAAAGCTCGATCTCCTTTTCCTCTTAAGTTGAGTCCGAGGAACTGTCAGTAATAACTGATTATTTTATTATCAGTTATCAGTTTTAATTTTAGACTTTTTAAGGATGTGGGGACACCCTGTTCGTGAGGATCTGTGTTTTCTGTGTATTTATTTTGAGGTTTTTCTGTATTTAGTTCTGTTCCCCTGTGAGTCTCTGTGCCGTCCTGTCCTGATTGATCCTAGCTGGGTCTCGTTCCTGTGATTACCCTCCCGGTGTATTTAATTCCACCTGATGTCTGTGTTCTTTGTCGGGTCCTCGTCGTGTTTCGTTGTCTGTCCGCTCCCAGTGCTGCCTGTGCCTTGAGTTTGTTACCTGTTTTCACCATTAAACATCATTTCATCATGACTACCTGGGCCTACCTGCGTCTTCCTCACCACCTCCACAACCACATCATGACACTGTTACTCCCAGAATCAACTTGTCACTTAAACTAAATCTGCCTGACAACATGAAGCAGGCAAAAAATATGTAAGGGGACAAATACTCTTTCACCACATAGCAAATAAATGCCAAAAAATAAAAAAATTAAAATCTGGGGAAATGATTCGTAGAAAGTGTGGGTTTAGAAAGCATGTTTGTATCACCTGAAATTCAGCATTCCAGTTTTGGAACAGCATCTCCACACGCATAGCACATCTGCTGGCGGCTTCTTCTTCTTCCTCAGATTTGTACAGCTGGCGTTGGAGGTCCTGCAGCTCATTTTGAATGTTTCGAAACTGTTTCTCGTAGTTCTCCAAGTGCTCGTTGGTCTCCCTCTCTCGCTTCCTCAACAAGTGCAGCACACGCCGTGCAGATCCGGATTTACCTTCAAATTGTTTCTTGAGCAACAGGTTATGTTGCAAAAGGCAACACTCATACATGGCCTGGATCCATCGGCACAGGGACTCACAGGCCCTGCTGACTTCTCGCACAGCCTCTGGTTCAAACAGAGGACTCTCAATTATCTCTTTAAGCTGCTCCAGCTGCTTACCGGTCATACTGGAACGATCAAAGAACTGCAGCTCCTGCGTGAAAAAAAAAAAGACTGTCAAAAGCATTCAACAAAAGTGCAAAAAAACGATTGTCTCATTGGCCTATGAACAGATGATGATGAATGAGCACTGCTTTGATTTGCATTGCATTCTGTGTGATATTAAGAAGGTTTTACTCCAAGACACTGTCCCTTCACGCACCTGAAAAAAGTTGGGCTGTCCAAGGAGATGCTTGGCATTCTCCCAGCCTGCCGGACGGTTAAACATCAAACACATAGCGTCCATAATCTTCACCACCCCCTCTGGTGGATCCCTGTAGTGACGCACCTCCTCCAGGTCAGCTTGATTCAAGCAATTCAGAATCTCAAGGCCTGCCAGGAAAACTGATTGTATCTTGAAGAAGACAAAGCAAAAGAGAACAACCGTAAACTACTACGTCCAAAAATGTTCGACACAAAGTTACAAAACAAAGGGCATTAATGTAGTTTTGGACAAATGTTATACAGTGTCTTGCAATGGTATTTTCTTACATTTTAAACAAAACATTTTCATGTATATAAAAAGTGAATTTTATTAGACCAAAATGCATAGCAACGAGATGGAAAGAAGTGGATATGTATTCAGCCAACTTTAGTATCCAAAGCAAGCCATAGCCATCAGAATATGGGTGGGCAATATGATATGTGGTACTATTGTGATAACGATTAAATTGACGATAAGAAGTACTTATTACTTTTTTTTTTTTTAGGTAACTGTATGGCTGTGACTGCATGACAGCAATCATCGCCGTAGGCTTCTTTAGGACACAAGTCACATAAAGAATTGTGATTTGTAACTGTATTTAACCATATTTTACATTTTTACAAACCCAGCGCATACAGTGTTCATGTTTTTTTTTTTTTCATCCAGACGACTTCCCGCGCCCCCCCTGCTATGACACGGCGCCCCCCCTAGGGGGCGCGCCCCACAGTTTGGGAACCTCTGGTCTAAAGTAATAAGTACTCCAAAATGCATACTCTAACTGGAGTTTATCGATTAGTGAGGTATAACACTAAGTCTGGTTCTCCATGTTTGAAACTGAATTTTCTGGCCTACATGAATGTGTGAGGGAAAACGAACAAAGCAAAAAGTGGTTCAACAGAGTATTGACTCAGGTGGGCTGAATACACACCAGACTCTTCAGCTCTATATTTATGAAAAATGCTGTCATGATATTAAAACAAACAAAAAAAAAACATTACCATATCTTCAAACTGTGAAACCATCTCTTCAAAGTGACCCAGTTTTTCCTCTCCATCAATGCGACTCTCCACAGCTTCTTCATATTCAATCTTCAACGTTTGTAAAATATCCATGAGCTCCAACTCAAGCTTTTAAATAGAGAAACAGAATTTGAAAAAAAAGTCACTTCAAGCGAATTCTGCAAATGTTCTGTTCTACTCATTACTAGAGTAAACTCCAAAGGTAAACAACTGTTTATAATAAACATTCAAAAATATTCTAATAACAAACAAAACTGCAGTAGAATTTAATTATATTAGAAGTGCAGTAAATTGCTTTGCATTACCTTCCGTGCGTTAGCCATCTGTTCTTCCAGTCGCAGTAAAAGTTGTTTAGACAGTTCAGATGTTTTATTCACATCATCCAAGCGTGTCAGAGCATCAGCAAATCTGGAAGAAATATCATATTTCAGTCCAGAAAAACCACGTGTGATATATTATATTTATCTCCATTAAGGAAAAAGCTGAACCTGACTTGAATGTTAGACTTCTCAACATACACATAATTACAAATGTTATGGCAACTAAGGAAATAGCATAAAAATTAGAGAGAGAAATGTTTGATTTTAAATATTTTACCCTCGTAACAGTCACCATATGTCTGGTTTGATGCATAACACTTTATTTTGTTTGATATTATATTTTTGTTCTCAATAAGCAAAAAAAGGAAAGCAAAGTGTAATATTATTGTTTACAATCCATTATCACAAGAACTGAAACTGTTTAAAATATTCTGATTCTGCTTTACCCTAGTGAAAAACAAATGTACTGTACTTTAAGTATACTACATTTTAAAAGACTTAAGTATATTTGCAGTCAAAGCTATCAGAATTGTCAGTATGTTTGAATGTTTTTATAACACATCTTTTTTTCTGGAAAAGCTATACACCTTATTATATTTTATGTAGCTGAGTGTGTCAATGACATATTTTTGTCAATTCAGGTTTAACCTTAAAATGATAAAAAGCTGCAACAATACTGCAGAACAGCTACCTGTCATGTTTGCTTTGCCATTTGCTGTACAGTTTGTTGTAAACGTGGGCAAAGCAGGTAACGAACTCCAGATAAGTCGTAGGGGTCAACGGACGAGATTTAACAAAGATAGAAGAATGCTTAAAAGAAGACTGGTGGATTCCTGCCATGGCCACAGACAAGCTATCCACTGAGAACTCTATGGGTGCTTTAAAAAAAAAAAAAGAAAGGATAAAACACAACCACATAAAGCCAAAGAGTTAATTTTTCACAAGGAGCAAAAAAAGGCAAAAAGAAAAAAAAAAAAAAAAAAAAAAAAACACGGTTAGGTTTAGATGAGTTCTATTGACGGGACTCACTATTAAAAGGACACATTTTGAGGCTCTGAATAGCTAGTTCTGCCAAAGACTGAGAGGACCATGCCTGGTAGACTTCCACACAGCAGCTGAGCTTCAGGGCCTTGGTCAATTGTGCCTAGAATGTAAAAATATGCAAGAAGTAAAATATTGTTGCACAGAACATTCCATTTTTTTGCCCAGGATGTTGGTTTTATCTTCCTAATGACTGCATGTACAGTAAATACAGTAGATCTGACATCTTTAACCTTGACAATAAAGTTACTGTTACAATGTTTTAAAATAAGGTATGTATTTTGGATTGTTTATCTATAAAAGTGAACATAAAATACATTTTTTATGACAGCCAATACAAAGTTTACTTGACACACTTAATATTTCAGCACTTACATTCCAGGGCTGTGTTTCTTTGTTTTCAGGTAAATCATTGACTTTCGTGAAAGACATCAACAGGATCACGTGGATATGTTTGTAATCTTTACCAAAAGACCTTTGGATCACAGAGAAAGACAGAGTTGAGAGTTCATACACAAAAACCAGTAAATTTTGAACAATTCCATGCCATGTATATGTATATACTTATATATATTCACAATGCTATAAGATTTAAAAAAATGTTTAAATTAAAACAAAATAGAAACTCAGTCGAAAGAGGTACATTTATCAGGCACTAAATTACATCCAACATTATTAATTACCTCCAACTAAATATCTGTGCATCATCCCATATCTTAAATGTTACAAAATACTATGCAGAAAGTTCATATTTTTCCTCTTAAAGTTGCAGTATATAGCTTTTATTAAAAAAAAATACTTATTTTTGTTAAAATTGTCATTATATCATAACAGTATAATATGAGACAGATAATCTATGAAAAAAAAAAACTAATCTCCCCTGCCTTTTCCCAATGCTCCAAATACTGCATTAAAAAATGCAAATAAAAAACTGCAGAACTACACCAGTCAGTAAGAAACAACCAATCAGAGCCAGGAGGAGGGTTTCAGTGCTGTCATCCACTCTTGTTCTCACCCATTCCGCCTTGCTTCCTGCTACGCTACAGCTACTTCACCAAAACATAGCCTGCCACAAGTCCTAAGGCATGGCCACGGAAGGTGGATAAACGGTTTTACTTTAACGGGAAGTTGTTTCTCCACCAATAGCACATTTTTTGATGCGTACACAATGGTGACTGACAGCGCTAAGACACTCCTCCAGAATCTGATTGGTTGTTTTTGACCAGGAGCGGAGCACTTCTTTAGACAGCAAAAGCAGCACAGGGAAGAGGTGGAGGAAATTGATTTTTTTTAACAGATTATCTGTCTCAGACCTTGCTGTCACAACAAAGTGACAGTTTAAATGAATATAGAAAAGGACATTTGTGTAAAAGTTACATACTGCAGCTTCAATTGGAGCAGGAAAAAGAAGCATGCTAGCACGTTTTCCTAAAGTTTAAAACGGGCTAATTTGTGAGGACTAGACAACTGATACAAAGCATCCCTGAAAAGCTTTGGAAAAGCTGTCCTTCATGCCAAAAAAGAGTTACTTTAGCTTAAATTGCTAAAAGAATTTGGGCTGGCACTGACAAAAAAGTGTCAGGAAACAGTGCATCACAATTTCCTATCAGGACGCCTATTTTAGTCATAAAGATGGGTATGCTTGGTGTGTTGCTGGACTTTATTCTTTGAACAAGTACTACTTTTTGCACAATGACTAAGTGATAAACTTTATCTTCCACTTACTTTTCATTTATCCAACTTTCCATGCGGTATCGACTTAAGTATTTCAGAGAAGTCACTCTGAAAACATGAGTACTCAGTTTTTCATCTTTGTAATCCACTGGGGAGGCCTTCTGTGCCATAAGCATCAGTATTTCTTCTCTCACAGCCGGACTGATGTTTTCATGGACCAGTATGATGGCATTAGTGTCATTCAGATTGGTTCTGTGCCTTGCTTTTTTTAGGATGTCATGGAACTGGGTCTCATTGCTAGAATCTAACTCTATTAACTCATAACCTGTGATGTACGCAGCTAAACGTACGGCAGTTTTACGTCCTGTTTTCCTGTCTGAGCCGATCAGCACTCCATGGCCTGCAGGTAGAAGCAAAGCCCTGAGGATGTGTAGTAGCTGCATCATTCCCTGTGTGTGCAAAATGTATCTGTTTGTTATCCTATAGATATCATCGACTTCTCTATCAATGACCGCATGCACCTTTTGCTGTAGTACATCAAAGTCATGCTGCTGATACGAGGTGGGTTTAATCTTTGAGTGATGCTTCACAGCTTCCGCTGCAGGATAGAACTCAGGAGCACACACAAGCCTGGTTGTTTCTTCCACGATGAGCTTCCACAACTCTGGTTCAACAGTGCAACTTTCAAGGCTTGTCTCTGTCGAGAAAGCTCTAGATTCTGCCTGGACATTCTGAAGAGCTGACCGTCCAACTGTACTCCTCCTCTGATGAAATTGTGTTGAATCAACATTCTGACCTACTGCAAGTAATTGTTGGATTTTGTCAGCTTCCAAAATGTCTATATGGGTTCCTTCCATAAACTCACGTCCATAGTGGATTAATGTTGTCTTGGCAACAAGTGTCAGAAAAGTATTCATTTCCTTCTCTGAGCAGAACCTGTCACCAAAGGTGCGTATGCACTCATGCATCCAGAGATGTATTATGCTAAGAATAGGTACTGAAGTAGTTGGTGCGAACGGCAGGAAACCTGAACATATTTTTCTGTCTTTCTGGTTTTCTGTGTTTAAAATGTCATGCCGCCACATGTACATCCCTGAAAACACCTTCTGAATGTCATGGTAAGAGAATATAAAGAAGGGCCTCTGTCCAGTGGGATGAAAATGATCACATACGGCATTGTAAAGACTTATAGTTGCAGTGACTATACAGGTTGACATTTTCTCGACAGAGCAATCTAGTGGCATTTCTCTAAGCCACCTTTTTAGAAATGCAGAATGGAAAGACAAAATAGCATCTTCAGAAAGGCTAGGCAGCACAACGATGGAGAAGAGTCTTGAGAGTCGCAAAGATATTCCACCACTCTCACGATCATGATCAGCCAGTCTGGAGATATTAGACGTAGTCAAAAAGCTGACAGTTTCAGAGTTCAGAGACTCAAGAAAGTAGGAGTCAAGTGTAACAATCTCTCCTTTTGACATACATTGACGTAGTGCCTCCAAGGCCGTTGATACTCTCCCAAAGACATCTTAAAACAAAAATAAAATATATTAATTTCAAAAGCTTTTTATCTATGAAATGTAACAGTCATTATTTTTACTTACCACAGGGGGCTTCATGCAAATCCTCCACAAACAAAAAGAGACTTGGAGGTTTTGCGGTTGAATACACATGATCTTTTCCAAACTTCTGCCTGCAGATATTTTTAAGTATGAGGCGCAGGTCTTTGTAGGTCAGGAGTGGACTTGCTGCAATGTTAATGTGTGGCAGGTCAAAACTTGACAAGCTGTTGCTCAGAGTAGTTTTCCCAGAACCCGGCTCTCCTGCAATCAACACTGGCTGGTTTGCCTCCAACATTGTGTCCACCAGATGCCAGTATGTCCAAAACTGTTGTAATAAATTGGAATTAAGAATAAACAGATTCAAAAACCAGAAGATGATAACCTGAATGTTTTATTCATTTTCACAATTGTTGGTTCAATATAATGAACAAACCTTTGGAGTAACGGTATTTGTTGACAGCATATCACTGGGATCCGTTTTACTGTCTTTACTGAAAAAGTGTTCAAATAAACTTTCTCGCTCTGGAACTTGAATTTTGTACCGAGAAGCAAACAGCACGTTGCGGGTTAACAAGTCGAATTGTGGCCAATGCCTGAAAAAGACAACAAAAAAAACAAACAAACAGATTAAAAAAAGTTGTTACAAATATTAGAAGAGATACACAGCAATGTAAAACTGGTCAACACACAAAGAACTACATTTCAAAGGCTCCATTAAGATCTGTGTACCTAAAGTGCAGATGTCCACCAAATGCCCAAACATAAGCCACCAAGAAAAAGTTTCTGAAGAGTAGCTCTTGCTCTCTTAGATCATTGCTTTTTTGGTCATCGGTTTCATCTAAAGTGACATGAGATAGACAGGTAAGTCACACAAAATGGACAATGGAAACTAGCATGACTATCACAAGTGTATCAGCTCATCTTTTGTGATTAACCCACCTTTTTTGTCTTTTGGGGGGTGCCTTACAAAATGTTGCAGAAGAGCTCGCAGGATCCTAACAAAAGATGTGATTTCTTGAAGGCCATGATTTTCACATGATCCACTTTCAAAATTATTGACAGAAGTTAAACCATGTTGCCCAAGTAAACTCAACGTTTTGGAGAAAAGATCTTGAGCCAGTCGTTTCCACATTTTCTGTACTCCTTCATCCAGTTTATACTCTTTCGAGATAGCATCCATTTCACTGTTCCATATGGACTTCCATAGATCAGTGTGTGTGAAATAAACAAGGCCACACCGGGTCACAACAGAGGGACTTGCATCACATAGGTCGGTCATCTCCAGAAGCAGACTGAATTGTGATGGACATAAGATTGTTTCACCTGTTGACATACACAGATGTGGATCCTGGGAACTGCACAGTGTGGTTAAGTAATCTAACCAGCAAGGCTGACCTACAGGCTCTCCGTCCAACACCAACCACTTCGCAAGTGATGTCTCTTCGCTGTCTACGTCATCCGTAAAGATTTCAAGGCATGCTCGATCGTATCGTTCTGAATCTTTAAGAACTTTTGCGACAGCTCCATCTTTCCATCCTCTTTTTTCGCAGAAACATCCAAATAGCTCAGTGTGGGACATGGCATTAGGAAACAGGACCACAGTGTCAACATAGCACCATTTCAATGAAATGATCTCTGCTTCTCCATGTGAGATACCTTTGTTGTTTATACTTGTGCTTGCCAGTCTACTTAATGCCCCAGCCAGAATGCTGTAACAAGTAGTTTTTCCACTACCCGATGGGCCAATAAGAATGACCGTTTGAGAGAACTTCATGGTCTGGTACACAGCAAGGGTTTGCTTTATTATTTCCTTGTCACAACAGAGGTGTACTTCTTGCAGCTCTTCAACAATAGCATCTTGAAGTTGTCTTTTCTCGCTTTCTTGAATAAATTTTTGAAAATCTGGAAACTGAACTGCTAAAGGGAATGTGTCCTTGAGAATAGTGTAGAACTGGGAGGCTTTCCTGTGCTCCGGTGTCAAAACAGAAAGAATAGCTTTGACAATCGCTGTTTCCTCCATCAAAGCCTGTAGAGTGCACAGCAGAGCCTTGCGTAGCTTTGGAAGCTTTGTAGTTTCTTTTTTGTCTTTCACAAAGTGTTTGTCAGGCGGTATTTCCACTGACAAAGGATCACTCTCTTCAGCAGCACTTACTTGATCCCGAATGGAAATTTCTCGCTGACTTATAGCATGGTGTAAGTATATTTCTGAGGCAGAGATGAGCTTTTGCAAGACAACAAGAAAACAGCTTTGATTGTCATTGAATAAATCAGGTAGGCATTCAGAATCTTTAATCAGGGTGATCAGGCACAACAGACGATGGCTTAAAGACAATGCATCTAAGAATCCAATGGAAGCCAGCGTCACTTCAGCAACAATTCTGTAATCAGGGTGTGCTAATGAAACAGGTCTGGCAGCAAATCGCAGGCAATCTGGAATCTTTGCTGCATATTGATTAGATGAGGTAAGAACACATCCAAAGCTTGTGTTGAAAAATGTTATTTTCCCTAAAAGCTCAGAATGATGTTCTGGATCTAAAATCTCAATGAAACCTGTGTCTCTGGGTGCAGTTCCACACTCTGACTCCTCTATCAGCTTTTGATTCCTTTTTTTCTGTACATCCACATAGCAGTGGTGTATGTCACTGAGAAGCTGTTGTAGCACTGTCAGGACACCAAGTGATAGTAAGTCCACAGATTCCAACAGAAGCCACACTCCTGCCTGAATGGCACCCACCAACATTCGTTTAACAACAGCAGAAGTCATGCTTGGAGAGCACTCTTTAACCACAACCAGCTGTCCAAGTGCTTTTCCTAGCTGGATTACAGTGTTTGTTCTCCCAGACATGGAAAGTCCACCCATGAACCCAGACCTGTACCTTATCAAAGCAAGAACAAGCCCCAGTGTTGCCTTGTCTGTAGTGGGAGTATGCACCAACAACCAGTCATGTGGTCCATAATACTCAAAGCCGTACTGGAAATGGTGATCCAAAATATCCACATAACATGACGGATTATCGCTGCAATCCAGAATCTTATCTTCTGTGTTGATATGATATTTCATCATGCTTAGCCACTCAAAAGATGATTCGGGTACCCCTGGTAGGTCCATGAGTCGAGACAGCTGCTGTCCATGATTCATTGCAAGTTGCACCAAGGCCCGCAAACACATCATTGCATATTTGGAAATCAAACATTTATTTTCAGAGCCCAGGACTCTATTCCTGATAACATTGCAAAGGATTGTCAGTTTTAAATTGTTGTTTGTCTTGAGATCATTCAATGCTTGTGGACTTCCTTCCTGGAAAGCCTTGAGAACACATCTGCAGCAGAATGCCTCCTCTACTACAAGCAGACATTGAAGTGGAAAATCCAGAAACAAATCTAACAATGGGTGTGCATCGTTCATCTCGTCTGCATTGCCCGACTCAGAGTCTTCCACGTTACTGATGTACATTAGCTCTTGACCAACCGGCTCAAGCTGTCTTCTCAGCACTGTGCACTGTTTTATGAGTTTTACCATTGACAATTTCAAGTGTTTTTCAAATTCACATAGCCAAGTCAAGATGTCAGGGTTCGACTCCAGAGGAGGCTGAAAAGCAATGTGTTCCCGGAGGCTGCCAAAAACACCCAGAACTTCTATCTGTTTGGGATTTTCAGATGAAGGCCCAGAGCTCTCCAAAATGCTTGTATGTGACAATCTTTTAAGATCCACTTCAAGCAAATGTACACCTTTGAAGCATTTGCGCAAAAAGAATTGCTGTTTCAGTACCAATGGGTGAAAAGAGAGTAGCTGTATTATCTCACTCTCGCTCAAAAAGGACAATCTTGGAAACTGCTCACAAAAGTTCTGAAAAAGATTCTCCATCTGGTTGGAAATATCTTCCATTGTAAACAAACCGTCCATGAGAGTCTTGCAAAGGCTTTCACTGTCATGTTTGCGATTTAGTTCAGAGCACACGAAGGTCCACATGTGAGGGTCCGTTGAGATTGATTGCATAATTTTTTTAAAAGCATTGTCAACTGGTTGAAAATGCTTCAGCTGAAAAAAACATCCATATGAACATACTTAGTTTCAAAGCTTTTAAAATCAGACAAGTTCAACTTGTGTACGCATAAGAACTTACCAGATTTTCTCGGTCACAATTTGATGTTTCTATGAATGCCTTTGTCAGAAAGACCCAAATTTGCTGAAATCTTTCAAATAAATCAAGCAGCTTATCTATAAATGAAAGGGAAAAAGGCAGCTTATTTTAAAGAGCAGAAGACAAACAGAAAATCTTTTAACATGCTTTCTTAATCACTACTTCACCAAGAACTTTTAGAGACTCAGCCAATTTTCTCAGCTGTAGCCTGATCTCAACACTGTGTGGGGACTTCATCATAGTGGAAAGTGTTATCAAGTCCTTCTGGATCTCAACAAAGTGTGTTTCTAGACCTGAGAGAGAAAGTAGGAGAATATTGTTATAGCGTAAACTCCTGAGGTATAGAAGCAGTGAAATCAAAGTTTTCAAGTGAAATACCGAAATGGTCAAATTTATTTGGCCATACCAACAATGGTGAATCTGGTACCATTACAGAAGCATTGGCTGGTAGTTTTAACAGTTAACCGGATGGATCCTATGAAAATCTCTTCTCTGTAGAAACTACTTGGAGTCGGACAATGACAGCAAGCAGGGAGAACCAACTCATGTAACTGAAAGACTCTCTGTTTCCATTGTGAACAAAGCATATGGAGATCCTTCTCCAAGTCCCTCTCTATTTGTGCGTCCCTGCATGTCTGAAAATAGTAAAAATTTAAAAAAGGATGGTTTACATTAAGTAATTATTAAGCCTGATTTCCAAAACATGTTATCTTGTCTTTTGTTGCCATTCAATCACTACTGTACCAGACTGCATATAATCTGAAATGTTTACTCGCCTTTTCCAAAAGTGTATGGTGGGTTTCAGAGTCAAAGAAAGACATGAATGTACCGACAGTCAGGTTGTTCTCTTGAACATCAAGCAGGCCCATGTCTGTGTGACACAACATTTTTATTAATGGTTTATATGACTCCTGGAATCATATATACCTTGTAAAAGTATTTACATCCCTTAAACAAATCCACATTTTGCCAAATACAAATTCTTGTGTATTTTACAGCGGTTATATGATACAGACCAACACAAAGTAGCACTTAACTGTAAAGTGGGAAAAAAAATTATATAGAGTTTTCTAAATTTACAAATAAAAACCTTAGAGATAAGGTGTTTACTACCATGACTCAAATAACCTCGTGTAAAAGTCAATGCAACCTTAAAATAAAATCACAAAAATTAGTAAACAATAATATTTGAAAACATACAGCAAAAAGAAAGTCATTGTTAAAATAAAGAAACAAAAGAGTGATGGATTGACACAAGCCTTGCAGAAGTCAAAATAGCCTCAATGTAGAACAATTCTTTCAGCAGGAAAATGAACCTAAACACACATTCAAAATACAATGGAGTAGAATAGATCAAAGCATTTTTTGTGTTAGAATGGAAAAGTCAAAGATTGTATGTAAATCCAGAAGATGTGAGACAATTCTTCAAACTTGCCCTAGAGAGGCTGTCCGTTTAATATGGCTAGCTTGAAAAGTCGGAAGGGCAAATGTTGGTGGTTGTACAAAGTATTGACTAAGGGTGTTTAATATGAATCCATGGGACATTTTTCTCAATTTCAATAAGCAAAGAATGCTGAAAACTATACAGTCTTGTTTTTCCACTTCACAATTATGCACAACTTGGTGTTATTCTGTTATATCAACCCCACCACCCAAAATCAATTATCTCAGTAGGAAAAAACAATAGTGAGCAGTGAAAAAATTCACATGAAATGATTATTTTTGCAAAGCACTGTATAAGATGTGATTCATGTGGTAAAACATACATACACAAAGTCACTAACCTTGGAGAAGAATTTTCCAGTGTTTCTCCTTAAGCATGGACTTCTTCAGATTTGCCAAGACCTCAGCCTGGTGGCTTAGCTTTTTCAGGATTCTTGATGTTTCTTCCAGCACTGCGTCATCAGCAGGGATGATACTGGTCAAAGACAGTGCTTGGTTTTTCCAAAGGATAATTTTCTCCATAGCTTGTGGCACTGAAACCTAACAATGAAAACAAATCAGGAGATAAATGAAGCATCATAGAATAATAAGGATTTCTAGACTTAAAAGTTTTATATTTTGTAGTACTATAGTGGTAATAATAAAACTGGCCATAAGAACTATTTATTACTTCTTTTTTAGGTAAGTGTAAGGCTGTGACTGCATGGCACAGCAGTCACAGCCCCAGAACAACAAAGAAAGAAACCCATTTGTAATACACTTCTTTAGGATACCAGGCACATATAGAAGTTTGATTTGTATCATGGTAGCTGCATTTAGTCATATTTTAATCATATTTTCTAATTGCTCAGTACCTATTGATACTCTCATAGGAAAAATTTCTCAATTACTAAAATAATCATTTACAACAGGCCTAAACTCCATTCACAAATGTTATATGGTGTAGGTTTATACAAGTTATTTAAGCTCTAAAGAAATGAACAGATGCCAGAAAAGAATCACAAATTCACTTAAGGCTGAAGGACATTAAAATTGACTTAAGGAGAAGCTCAAATAAAAAAAAATATTGTAGCTATTTCATTTTCTCTGGTAATAAAATAAAAATGAATGACTTGACAGGTTACATCATTGAGTTGCAGTAGATTCCACTCTTCCATCCATGCAGTGCACTCAGCTTTAAGTTGCCACAACTCTCTACGGGCAAGGATTTTCTTGACATCTACTGCCAGACTAGCTAGATCCAGTTGCTGCTCTAATGGGACACACAAAGAGTCAGAGGTTTAGTAACTTGATAACATCGATTTCTCAATTAGTTGCATAACTATTAAAGATGCCTATTCTTTTTTTTTTTTTTTTTTCTCATACAAAATATTTTTATCTAGACTCACCTTGCATAGTTTGACTGCAATTACTAAGCTCCTCCAGTTTGGTCCTGAGTGTTTGCACACGTGTCCCCATGTATTTCAGTTTACACACCATCTCGTTGGCATTCTGGCTCGGGTCAAGGAAAGGCCCAGAGGTGGCCTTAAGGACTATATGTCTAAGGTCATATGACAAATATGAAAACATTGTGCCCAGTGCGTTGGTCACAGTGGGAAGGCTTTGGGACACAAGGGTATGAGCCTGTTTCAGATGGGCAATAAAATTATCCCATATCCTCATCATCTAAATATAAGAACACAAACAGATGCAAATGAAAAAGTTATATTTTCGAGATCTGACCAAAAAAGTTGCAAGTTTTCAAGTTTATGCACATAAACAGAGAGCACGTCTATGAAGTGCCTTATTTATGGCATAATTTTCACATCTCTGTCAACTAACCTTCTCTTCTAAAGCCAGCTCCTCCTCAGTCATCTTCCTATAGATCATGCAAATTGTGTCACGTAGAGAGAGAATGTATTCCAAACGCCTCTGCATGTCAGCCAGTATCTTCTCCAACTCCCTGACCTGCACAGGGGCAACAAACAACCTGTTTATCAAACAGATTTTAAATGATCACAACTTCATTAACTGTGATTAAAATACCCTCCTCCCTCTACCACTTCCCTATAGCTGAGATGTCGGTTGACAGAAGGATGCTAAAATAAATGTGGCACAAACATCAAATCCTTGAAATGGAAAATGTTTAAAAACAGAGCAAAGATGTATAGACACATTGCTTTGTTTTCAATATGAAACAGCAGTGCATAAAGGAGCATCTGCCACAGTAAGATAAAGACATATTTAGGATAAATTATTCACTCGGGTTGAAAGCGTAAAAAAAGATGGCCTAAAATGACACTTATTATTCATAAACCTTTCTTTTAAGTGTAAAACAAACAAAATTGTCTTTAATTTAGAGACATAAACAGATTTGTATGCCATCCTGGCAAAGATCCAACCTAATTTGAATATGCTTATTCATGGTGGAGAAATTACTGTTTTTAATCAAATTACCAGAGTTGCTGTTGGTACTTCTAACAATCAAGTCAATATAAAAGTAACACTTTTTATTTTTTTACTTTTTAAGATGATGAAAAATGTCTAATTAATAACCCACAACTTTCTGTTTCCATAGCAACAACCAGCAGGATTGTACAAAGATATGTAATTATTTTATCTTGCCAGAACACAGAGTAATGTGGGTGAAAAAAGAGGTAAAAACAACTTCATAACATCTCTGGGATTTAGCATATAGAAATATTTTCGGTCATTCCAAGTCACCTAGAACAAGAGAAGTTTGGTCTGATTTAACGTCTGACAGTGAGAGAAAAAAAAAATCTGTATTGGGTGTACGCAAGTATCAGGTTTTAACTGTATTTCACGTTGATATAAGGCATACAACCATTACTTTCAAATATTGTCCTCTTTTGTGTAAGCATCTTATTTTGAAAATGTTTCTTTACCGTAAAGACGAATTGAGAGAAGTCATTCACATCGTCCGGTTCTGTTTTGAGTTCAGCAGTCATCCTCTCCAGCTCCTCCATGAGGGTTTCTGACTGCCTCTTCATCTGGTCGACAAGTAGGCTCTGCACTTCCTCCTTAATGATACTAAGCACCTCCACTGATGAAACAACAGGAAAGAGAGGAAGAGGATTCATCATGAGACACAAAGTACATTTCTCAAACCGTACAGACATTAGCAGACCTTTCATGAAGCTTAAAGAGCATCTTGGTGGTTTGTATGTTAAGAGTGTGCAATTTTTGCAACAAATCTAGTTTAATGTATTGTTTCACACAGATACCACACACAAATTTGCAAAATCAAATCAATTTAGAAAGGTGTTTAAATGTATTCCCTGTTCTTTTTTTTTTTTTTTTTTACAGTTTTCAGTGCTTTACATTATTTAACATTTGGAAAGGTTTCCAAAACCCCAGAATATTAATATCTGGCTTTCAGTTTATGAAACCAAAAGTTGCACTTTGAGGTTTCATGAAAAGGAAGCTTTTGTTGTCGCACAGTGACATACTTAGAGTTTGCTTTGTGCTGGTAGCATGGATGATGATCAGCTTGTTGGATGTGCGGCTTGATGGGGTCACTGTCTGGACTCTCTGAGCCCAGCAGCGCAGCTGCTTAATGAGCTCCTCATACACAGACACAGGCTGATCTTTAATGGTTTCCAGTAAGGCTGAACTCCACTGACTGACAAACAAATGGATGTTCTTCAGCCATGAGTAATACGAATAGAACTGTTCTATTTCTAGTTCGGAGTCCTGTCCGAAGAGACATGAGAAGATATGAGCAGACTACTAATATTTAAGATCAGCTTCTAGTGGTCATTAAAACAGATACTTTTACCTTGATGATCTTGGCATGCTCAGTGTCAACTTGCTTTGAAACATCATTGATGTTGATGTACCACTCTAGCTGGGCTTTGGAAAGAGGATAGTAGAAGCCATCCACCATTTTGCCTTCCACTGTCAAAGAAGCTGACAGTGGTTGATCAATCACTGCAACTGCATTTGCTTCTGGAGAACAATAAAAACTTGTTTTTCTTACAAAATTGCAACTCAAAGCTACGAAAGCTGAGAGCGGACATCTTTTGCATGTACTTTTTCCAGATGGTTTTCTGGAGATAAATTGGTTTTCTCAAGATAACGAGTTAGTTTCACAATGTTTTTATTGAAATAAGTTAATTTCACAAAAGTTTTTTTCAAGATGATTTAATTTTTCCGATGTTTTTTTTTTGGGAAAAAAATCATCGGATGGTTTTTTTGAGATGAGTAATTTTCACAATGGTTCTCTCAAGATAAGTTAATTCCACAATGTTTTTATTGAGATAAGTGGTTAATTTCACAATGTTTTAATTGAGGTAGTGAGTTAATTTCACAATGGTTTTCTCAAATTAACGAGTTAATCGAGGTGTGTGTTAAACCTGAATCCATCCTTCAAATTCATGCCAATGGTGAAAGGTTTACTTGAGAAAACCATCGGGAAATTAAGTCATCACAAGAAAACCAAGGGAAAATGTAGAGCATGTCTGCTGTTGGCTTCCGTACAAAGCAACATGATGTTACTACAACACAACATTAATAGAAACAAAAAGAAATGACCATACCTGTCACAATAGAACATTCATCAGAGGTTAAATTCTGATCTGAGTCACAGGGTTTGCTGCTGGTCTCCAGGAAGAATCCTAAGTCGTCACATATCTGTCAGGGATGAAAAGAGTTGATGTCCATATAATACATATTTTAATTTAAATATCATAAAATTTGTATTAAAGTAAATGCTTAGCTACCCGAACAATGGTGTTAGCCCTCAGGAAGGAAGTGGTCAGTGTTTTGTGAAACTCAGAGATTGGTGGGTCAGTGCTTAACTGACTATTGGTAGTGAAACGCAATTCAGTGTGGAAGATACCGCGCCGCTTAGACGAAACTCTCTGAAAAACACATAACACAATAAACATCAGCATATCAACTCCTAAAAGATGAGCTTCATAATAGCTTTGTGTCCCCGTTTATATTAACAGGAGAAAAATGCGTCTTAGTTCTGAAAATAAAATTTAGAGGAGACAACGTGAAAGTGACTGGTGACTTGTTTTTGCCCAGTGTTAATTCCAAATGAAACTGATGTGTAGTTCTGCTGTCCACAAAGGCCAGATTTGGGTAGTGCATTACAAAAACCTGTCCTACAAACATGTTACCCCACCTAAGCAGCGGATCTCTGCAACTGGTTGTGCCAAACTCTATAAACAAGAGTATCTGCAGGTTTCAGAAAGTCAAACTTAAGACCATTTTAATGTTACCACGAATGAAATTTAAGACTGAAAAAAAACTAGGTAACACTTTATTTGAAGGGGGGTGAATAAGACTGTCATGACACTTTCATTAACATGACATAACACCTGTCATGAACATGAATTAGCCTTCATGAATATTTATGACTGTTGTCATAAAGCGTCATTCGGTAACCAAGAAATCATTACTGATATAAATTTGTTATAAAAGTATTACTGATTGCACTTTAAAATGAGGTAACTTTATGTTATTAAAGGTAAAGTTTAAACAGTAATGATTTCTTGGTTAATGTCAAGTTGTCATAACAAAAACATTTTGAATAATGTCAACTTTGTATTAAAAGTGTCGTAATTTACCGAATGACGCTTTATGACAACAGTCATAAATATTCATGAAGGCTAATTCATGTTCATGACATGTGATATGTCATGTTTATGAAAGTGTCATGTCAATCTTATTCAACCCCCTTCAAATAAAGTGTTACCAAAAAGGATAAATATATGGAATATTAGAGGGGTCCCTCTCTATTACTATCATCCATCCGTAGAAAAGCTATGAGATTTCTGGGCTCTGTTTGAAGCTCTTGGCAGTGGCTTTGTGCTTCTCACCCTGCATATGGCTCTCTACAACCTTAACACAGAGAGCACACCAAGTATCATAATGGTAGGCAAAAGAAGTGAGCCAATGGAGGGGAAAAAAATGCCATCCAGCCAAATGGCAATAGGTCTGCACTTAGCCATGATTTTAAAAAAAAAAGCTATCTAGCAAGCACATATTAGCAGGTAGTAACCGTTAGTTTAAACCGTCTTGACTTTAAAATTTAGAACCTGTGTTAACGTATTTAAGGCACACATATATTTTTTAAATGAATCTAAGATATTTTAAGACCTTATGTTTATGTACACAAATTTAAGACTTTTAAGACTTTTTAGAGAACAGACACCTGATAATTTGATGGATTAAACAGTATTCTTTGAGATATTCAAAACTTGGAATACCATTTTATAGCCTGACCTAACTTTAAACTGCTCCACAACTTTATCATTGCTCTGTTCATTGGCATTCATAATGCTGTTAGTCCATTAACTTTCTCAAACAAATTCCTGAGTGACTGAATAAATTTGCATACTCTCTTTTTACGTTAAAGTTTGTGCTTTTTAACTTCACGCCATATAAAAACATTTGCGCTACATGAATACTTTTGCAGTGCACTTTGTATTATATTCTCTTAATACCTTAAAGAATTTGAGAAAAGAATTGGCATCTTGCTGAACGACAGTAACAAGATTCTGTATAATGATGTGATGGACCAGCAGCGCAAAGTTTCCCAGTTTCTTCAAAATGCTTTTCGACTCAGTCAGCTGTTTCTTTATGCTTTGTCGGCAGGCCAAGAGCCGATAAATGGGTTCAGAAGAATTACTGATCTTTTTGGAAAGTTCTAGTTGCATCTGGAGCTGCTTGTGATTTTCATAAGTCTCATCTTTTACCTGAAGATAAAAAAAATGAGGATTAGACGTTTTTCAATTAATAAAACAAAAACAATACTCATGCTGAGCCAAAAATTGCATTTTTTTTAGATGTCTTTGTAAAACAAAGACGTACCGAATTCAGAAGCGCGGCCTGATATTTGGATAACTTCTGTAGAGTCAGAAAACACTCATTGTTTTTCGTCATCAGTACTTTGTTGAATTCTAGCAATGAAAAGCTTTTAGAGTCATCCAAAGGCATCCAGTTTATTCCTTGTAGCTCCTCAATTACTCTGTAGGCACAGGGAGTACAAAAGTGGCTTAAAAGTCCAATTTTGTTTGCTTCACCTAAGCGTTAGACAGTTTGCCTTCAACACAAATGTTCCAGTATTATTTATATCACTATTCAAACTGAAGTTACTTCTAACTTACCCAGATAACAGATGTAGAGCAGTTCTGAACTGAGGTACAGCTAACAGAAGCAGATCCTGAAGCTCGTCGCACTTGCGCCGAAAATGTATCCTGCGTACTGTCTTACGCCATCTGCCACGCGCAGCCAAGAGACGATGAAAAAAAAATACATATAAATAACGTTGCATATTATAGCCCAGCGGTGAGAAATAGGGGTTTTTAAAGATCGGCAGTCGGTGATTGGCCAGAAAGTTACGATTGGTGCACCCCATTAA
This sequence comes from Poecilia latipinna, assembly GCF_001443285.1. Classification (NCBI taxonomy): domain Eukaryota; kingdom Metazoa; phylum Chordata; class Actinopteri; order Cyprinodontiformes; family Poeciliidae; genus Poecilia; species Poecilia latipinna. Next base: position 166,639 of record NW_015112693.1, on the reverse strand, counting down.
GACAGGCAAATTATAGTTGAAGCACTTTACCTGGAAAAAGTTTTGCTCATTCTGAAGTTTCTGAAAAAACTGATTCTCTGCAAAGTCGTCCATAGCACGTACTCTCTGTACCACTCTGCAAGACTGACAGCTCCACCAAATCCTGTCATCGTCACATGGACCACAGAATTAGGGCAGAAGACATAGTGGTCCGTTCCAGCATCTGTGGCCTGGACCACTCGCAGATCATAAGGCCTACAAATCAAAATTACACTTACACGCTCATTTACATTTTAACATTCAGCATTCAAGCAACAAAAGGAGTCAAGTGTCAGTTCTACCTGTATGTATCCTTATGCACTTCCTTCAGGTAAAACAGTTCCTCCAGGTCTTTCCTCTCTGCAAACAACTGAAAAACCTCTATGCCGGTCAGAGGATATGCATTTCGTTTACTTCCTTTAGCGGTTTTCATTTTTCTTCTGCCCTTGCTCACTGACACATCTATCGATTCATCATCCGCTGCAAGACTGAAGCAACAAAGAACAATCAACAAAAGAGAAACTTCTTTAGGACTCGAAGGGGAAATTCTTGACCCTTTGAGATTGGTCAGTTTTTTCATGAAAGGATTTCAGTTAGAAATATAACCTTCTGTTCAGCGTTACTCAATTGAAGCTCAGCATTTAGACACAAAAATGCTATTTCATTTTTTCTTTTTTTTTAACTACCAAACAATATTACCTCTCTGCTTTCAGCTGAGCAATTGCAGTGGGGGTGTCAGCTCTTAAGGCAGGGGTCACTGGTCGAAGTCCTTCAGCCCATTTTGCCTCAGCTAAGGCTCTCTGTGAACCAGCATGACCGATGAAATGAGGTGGTTTCCACAACGACTCGGGTTTGTTAGATGGAAGGTTTTCAGTGAAAGACGTGAAATTGAAAAGGTCCTTTGACCCGGAGGATGTCGGGAAGCATTTCTCAGAGAACCGAGGCAGTAAAGTTCTTTCAGGGGAGTGGGCCTTTTTCCTAACTATGGGTCCAGGCTTTGATTTGTCTCTATGACACATCGGAGAAGAGCCAGCAAACATGCTGCTGATTTGTTTGTGTACACCACTAGCTGGTGTAAGAATAATAAAATCGACCTTGCATTGCAACAGTGAGTTTCTGTAGGGAATTAAAGAAATGAGAAAAGGTTACAGCCATGCTGTATCATGCAGTAGCCACAAACAGCGTCGCAGATGAAGTTGAAAAAAAAAAGCACACATGATTTTCAATGGTTTTACCAAATACAAATCTGAAAAGTTTATACTTAGTTGCCCTGAATCAATACTTTGTATTATTGCCATTTGCAGCTGCAGGTGTTTTGGGGTTTCTTTTCACACTAAAAATCCCTGCTAATTTATGCTTCAAAAAAGCCCAAGCTTAATCAGATTGAATGGAAAGTGTGTGTAAACACAAATTTCAAGTGTCATTCTAACACACCTTTAATGCTCTAGCTTTATGTTTAAGATGTCTATTCTGTCAGGAGGTGAACCTACACCCTCATACACCTGTGTGTTTTTAAAAGCTTGGGATATTTTTTCATCCAACATAAAGTTTTGTTCTCTAACAAAGGGACTCTGTTTATTCATTAGTTGACCTCTGAAGGTAGTTGACAATACTACCTTCAGAGGTAGTAAGGTATATATCCCAAAATCTTAAAAGATTTTGCAATATCTTAAAAGATACTGAACCATTTCCACACCACACTTTCCAGATTGTTATTTGGAAGAAAAGGTAAAAAGCACGTATGCTTTGCCTTTCTCTACTTCATGTTAGTGCACCACATAATATCACAGAAAAATACATGAAAGTTTGTGGCAAAGTGTGAAAAAGTTCAGAGTGAGAATTTTGTTGGCAATGTAGCTTTAAATATTTAAATTAAATAAATAGTCAACTAAGCAAGATAACAATGAATGTAATACAACGGATGGCAGAGTTTGGTTAAATTATTGACAAGCATTAATTACCTCACAGCACAACACCTGTATTACCACTATACTAAGTTTCTTCCACTAAATAGTGCTGTTTTTTTCAGTAGTTTACAGTAGTATTGTCTGTTACCCATCACTACTGCGTGACAAAATTTACCATGCTAAGCTAAATATGAGTTTTCACTGCGTTTTTGTTAGCTAACTATGCTAGCATTTCGACGACAGACGACGACTCGCAGAGAAAAATAATAATAATAAAGCTTCTTAAATTATCAGTGTTTACAAATAAAAAAAATAAAGTGTCTATTATGAACTTGAACGGTTCCGTGAAACATAACGCACTCTCGCTAACAAATTACAAATAAATAAATGAAGAAAACACTTTAGCAACTTTCCCTCTTACCTGCGCAGGAAAAAGTTGTGAGGGAACCATGGCGACAAGCTCGTTGTTATGGTAACGCGCAGTGAATTCTGTTGACGGGAGGTTGTCAGGCGTGGAAGGTTGAGTGAAAACAGACCTGTAGCCTTCATTTTTTTTAAACAAAACCTAATTTCATCCCTTGTTCGAGAAGTTCCTTATGCTCTTGTTGGAATTTTAATACATTTGCTCATACAGTTGAAGCATATTTGTTTTCAGAAACCGTTCTCTATTTATAGTGATTTACGTTTTACTGTGACAGACACTGTTTGAAGACGCTAATCAATAAAGTTTTAAGAAAAACATTTAGACAATCTTTTAAAAACAAGTCCCACTCATTATCATAATCCTTTTATCAGAAGAAAAGTGTGAGACGAAAATAAAAAGTTGATTTTACATGATATTTTACATGTTTAAAAAAAATACATAAAGGATGAGGGTTGTTTCTTTTTTTTTTTTTTTTCCAATTAGGACATGTGGTATATTTATTTATTTATTCATATATTATATTTTTTATACAGGTATATTTGATCTCTTATGATTGCATTTGTATTATTAATATTTAACACCTTCGATGGAGTAGTCAACTAATAAGCAATTTCCCCTCGGGGATCAGTAAAGTATATCCTACTCTATTTTTGTGAACTTCAGGGAGGCATGGAGCAATAATGAAAAGTTGCTAAGAACAGACTCTATCTAAACTCTACAGAAATTGAATGCTTAATTTTTTTCCATATTGTTATATTCATTTAGTTTTGCACTGTTGCTTATAAAGCTGAAATGTACACACAGCTTTTCATTACTGCTCCACCACTCCATGAAGTTCACGAAAACCAAATGGATTCGTATAAAAAGCTTTAAATGTTTTGATGTCATCCGTCTAGACAGCATTCAGATCAAGTCTGTTTGTCACCTTGAGTCTTTCTTTTTGTAACTGTAAAAAGTCATTTTCAGCCTGAGGCCATCAGGGAATCAGGCATTAGTCAGACTGAACTTCTACATTTAGTAAAAATGCAGCAGTTGCTCTGTGTCGTGGTGCTAGCAAAAAGTAAAACAACAACAACAAAAAAACATGTTTAACACAATATAATTTGCTTTGGGTAAATAAGAGAAAAGTGTAATGTTTTGCTGTTATGTTAATGGAGTATGCTAATAAAGTATACTTATTATTAATAACATTATTGAAACTTATTGCTGTGTTTTTAAAATATAATACACAAATATTACCTCTTGATAACATTTTGCTTAAAAAGCTGACTAATATCAAGGGTACTTAAGAGTCACCCACCTACAATGAATGTTGTTGGACTATTTAAAGAATACCTGGAGAAAAACGACCCATAAAACTTACAGCTCTTTTTTAAGCTATGAGGCAATGACGCTAAATCCCGGAATCTCCACGTTGGCTTATCCTGAGTTGAGTTCGGGTCGAGTTATTCCTCTCCACACTCTCCTCATACTTGTTGAGGGTTGCTGTAAAGCCAATGACCCAATGCCACGGACTGGGCTTATAACATTTTCCAACTGACATTAAAATGTGATTTAACTGCTTTCTATCTATAGTAAAAAAATACTAAGTATCTAGAACTAGAAAGCAAGTAACTGAATTAAAGTTATCTGATAGGTTCTGATGAGTTTGGTTGTGACTGGATGTGATATGAACAAACAGAATTAAACAGAAGTGTAACGCAGCACCGTCTTGAACAAACATACTCATCAAGAAATCCAACACGACCAAATCTATGAAGTCCACCAGTCTTGTGCCTTTGTCATACGGAGGGGTCTTCTTCACGTTCACGCAGTAATTAGGATCTGTTTCCCATCTGAAACACATGGAAAGTCATATTTTCCAAAAACCAACACTTCCTCAGCATTAGGGCAATCGTGGAACAATTCTGCCAAAAAAAAACAAAAAAACTCTGAGTTTAATCCCAAGGGATATTTTTAAATAAATCTTTTAAAAAATTCTAGAAAAACTTGGAAATTTCAGAGTTTCAAAAATTAAAAATGTCAGACTTTTGAATCTCGGAAAATTTCCAAAATGTCGAAACATGTTTTACTCTACAACCAAGTTTTTGATAGAAAAATTCTGAGATTAATCTCAAAATTTCAGTTTTTTTCTAGAAAATTTTTGACTTTTCATGTGCAGAAAATGTCCTTGTGTTCTATGGAATTTTTTTTTTTACTTTTAAACTCAGAAATGTCCTTGTTTTTTCTAGAACATTTCTGACAATAATCTCAAAATTTCTGAGTATTTTGTCAGAAATGTACTCCTTGTAAATTAATATTCTTCAAAAACAAATCCTCGCTGACTGAAATCGCAATACATTTGGTATGATTTGAAGTTCCTCATTGTAAACAGCTCAACTTTTCCGGGTCTACTTACTGTGCCAGCTTGCTGCGGCTGTATGAGCGTCTCCATGGAGACCTCCAGCTCCTGCGTTTGGCCAGGGACATGTCTGGCAGCATCACAGCCAGCGAGGCCTCCAGGTCCTGTGGGGTTCCACACACCGCGTGCTCCGTGGAGCAGTAGTAGGAACACTGGCCATAGAAGCACACATTGCCCACTAGAGGGAGAAAGAGGCGCACAGACAAGAAAAATAGAGGTCGGTGTTGAAAAAGAGACACCAATGTCAAAGCGAGAAAAAAAAAGAAGAAGAGAGGACTCGCGTGGTTGAAATCCACTTGTTTATATTCAGAATTTCAAAGGCCTTGCAAGCGGGCTGCATGAATAATTTAGGAGTGTGTGTACCGGGGGAATTAAAGAAGGTTTTAGCCAATTTGCGGTCAGTTGTGACATCTTTGATCTCCTTCACCACGTCCACCAGCCTCCCGACTGCAGGAGGGACTCTCCGGTAGCCCAGGATTCTGCAGAGAGATGAAGGGGAGACGAGAAGAAAGACGAGTACAGAAAGGAAAGCAGGGAAGGAAGGGGGTGAAGAAAAGAGGAGAAAGATCTGAGACACAGCGTTACATAACACGCGTTCATTAAGTCAATACATCACGTTGCTGTTTAATTGATGGCACTCACTGTGGCAGCGGGGCGGATTTATGGGCTTTAAAAAAGCAATTCTCTACCTGTCCAGATGAAAGGCCGCAATTTCCGCGTTGTGTCGCTCAAAGTCGGAGAAGTAGTAGAGGTTGTAGTTGGTCTCTTCGTCTCTCTCCTGTCTGTTCGGGAAAAGAAGAACTCAGTTATGCAGGTTCTAGTAAGTTCGACTCAGTTCTTCTGGTTCTGTTTGACAGAATGTGTCTCATCCAACAATTTGTATACAACCCCTAAAGACAGGTAACACTATGCCATTTGAAAAAAGCGGGGCCTGTGCAGTCACAGTCGGAGGCCTTAGACTGCAGCACAATTTGTCTCGCTTTGTACCTTTAAAGATTTCCTGTTGAGTTTGTGCCAGGAGAGCTTACATTTTGAAATATATTTTATCGCCATATATTCTAGGGGTGCACCGATTGCAGTTTTCCTACCTGCCAATACCGATTTTATTTTATTTTATTTTTTGTCTGAAATGTCACTAGAAATACTTGTATACATTTACTTTCTAGGAGTGCCAATAAGTGTGAAGGGGGCACTTTCCATGACACTTCCTCTGTCCAGCAGTTTTCCAACTGCTTTTTTGTGTTATTATTATTATTATTATTATTATTATTATTATTATTATTATTATTATTATTACCATTCAGGGTTTTTTATTCTTCCTTTGCTTATTCTGTCTTTGGAATGCAGCATGCTGCAGCTATATAGCCTCCCTTTGGTGAATGAATAATACATGAAATTGGATTTCCTTCCAACAATGCTCTTCCTTAAATCTGGTGTTTATTTACTGGAGCCATTTCAAGAAGATTACATTTAGTGCAGGCTTTGCTAAACGGTCATTGTGTTTGTCTTGTTCTTTTCATTCTCCAACTCACTTCTTGGGTTTGAACAGAGCTTGTCCGTAGTTGGGAAACGACATTACCAGCTTCAGTTGCGTCCCCCCGGATTTCTGCACTGAAAAACAAGCACAGAGAGCGTTACCATCGCAACACACACACATGCACGCACACGCACGCACGCACACGCACACACACACACACACACACACACAGGTTTTCTGCTGTTTCTGCTTTTCTGGTTTTCATTGAGTCTTTCTTGCTAATTTCCTCCTGAGTTTCCCAAACACATTAATTCCCAATAGTTACATAATTGTTGCAGATGGTTTGCTTTTGCTCTCAGTTTAAAGGTTTGGGATGCTCCCATATTTCTAGATAAACTTAAACAGGAGAGTCTTTAGGTATCCGCAGGTTTGCAGTGCAGTATCTATCCCTAATCGGGACACTATTATTTTAATAATAATGTTCTGGAACGTTTTGGAGTGTGACACTACAGGCTTTGTACTGTGACAGACCAACGTGTTTTTGTTCACTCATCTTTGAGAAACAGTTGAAGTTCAGTCAGATTTGATAGAAAAGAGAAAATGTCTGTGAGCAGCAATGTTCAAGGTTTGACTGACATTCCAAATTTAACTCAAGTTTGGACTTTGACTGGGCCATTTTAAAGAGCAAGGCAAACTGGGGACATAAAGACGCCTGTCAAAAAATACACACATCTTTACGTCACATGCTTGTTATTTTATGAAACGAGCAACACACATCAGCATTTCAGCTCCTGTAGTGGCTTTTCCGTGCTGCTTTGGTAATTCTTCCTCTCTAGGTGCACTGAAGCACCGTCTCTGGTGGGAAAATACTTCAAAAATGTACAAAGTAAGATACATTTTTGAGAAAGAGAAATAACAGATATATGACCAACTATTTTGTTATTTAAGGACATGGGCAATAAACCAAACAAAAAACAAAACATATTGCCTTCAGACTTGTTTTCTCTCCAGACTGGATGTTGAGGTGTGAAATCAAGCTTAGGATGATACTAAGTTAATGTTCAGAACCCTCCCACAGTTTTAGCACGACGCTCAGGAGGAACGTGGCAGATGTCATGGTCAGACAGTAGGGAAGTGAGGAGGGAGGGTGAATGTCCCATCAGACCGTCAGTTCCAGAAACCACACATAAAGAAAACTTCATAAAAGTGTGTGACCCCGCCAGGCTGCGCACATGGCAAAATCTCTTAAGATTGTTGGGGGGTTCAAATATTTACATCGTAAATATTAAATGCAATGTAGTGGTGTAAATAATTTATTTTTGTTTTTCATGACACACTACGCCACTTTTCATAAGTGGATAAATGTGTTTAAGTAAAACTTTACAGAAGTAGCAGTCTGTTCTAGTCTAGCAATTCAGCATGTGCACTAAGGACACCATTTCATACACGTTGCCTTCAACACATGAATGTATCTTTATTTAAACCATTCTATCGTAGTTCTGACTGTATTCATCTCCACCCATCTTCCCATCACCCGCATCCACACAGCATGATGCATCATGTAGGTCTTTGTTTTTTTCTATCCACACATTTTGCATGGAGCTCAAAGAATTTTGGTTTTGCAAGCCATTCCATAAACACTTGTAAGATTGTCAAAGCTTTTTTCTACCATAGCAATGCTTATGCAGAGGATAATTTCAGCTACCTTTTTAAGAAACACTCTGGTCCAGATCTGGATTTCGTGGTCAACCTCGAAAGGGTTCAGCCAAATAATAACAATAAAAAACTTAAGCAATGAAGAAACTCACATGATTGACGTGGAGAAGTTTGCTGCAAAGCCAGCAGCTCGTGTATCCCTGGCGATCATCTGCTGAACCCTCTTCCATCTGAGTTGAACCTCAAAGGTCTCCCAAAGCTTCAGTCTCTCTCATTTGAGAAGAACTTCAAAGTCATCCTCTGTTTGAAAGTCTAGCCCCAACCCTCAGGTGTTGCAGGAATACCAGAACCCTCCTTTCCAGCCTGACTCTTTACTCTCTGCGGCCCCTAGTTTGCCACCACACATTTGGCTAAGAATACCAATGATGTTTCCGTTTAAAATCACAGCGAGGTCTGATTCAAAGGTCTATCCATCTGAATTAAAATCAGTACATTTTTGTTCTTCACTTAAAAATTCAGCCAAGACGCCTGATTGGGTGTGTAAAACAGCTTCAGCCCCTCTGCTTTAATTATTCAGCAGGAGAGCAAAAGAATACTGCATAAATATGGAAAGCCTGCAGTGCACATGCCCCTACCTGCGCTGACGATGCGATGTGTGGCGAGCTGCTGGGTTAAAGGCTCCATGTTGGGGTCACGGTGTGGGTAGAGCTCCCAGCGTGTGATGCCCAGATGAAAGCGTAACCATGGAGGCTGGCTGCTAACGCTGCTGTTCCACTGGACGTTGTCATATATGTCCTGAGTGTCACTTTCCCTGTAAAAATAAAAAAATAAAAAAACACACCCCTAGCAAACAGTTTCGGAGCTGTCATGCTGTGCAGACTTCTACAATACTTTAGGCCTGTGTTTGTCAAATTGTGGTATGACTACCACTGGTGAAACTTGGCTAGCTTTAGTCTTATGGGAAAATACTCCAAAAATCTTCCAGAATGTGAACTGAAAACATCTGCTGGTGGATACTTATGCTGTCGACTATTTGTCTTTGACACATTGGCTTAGATGAAGGAATAATATCACACCCAACCAAGATTTGTTCTGCTTGCCAGCTGGATTTAGCAAATGTTTAACTCAATGACCAGGATGTTAGCAAAACATGCTAATAGCAGACAAACTCTACATTTTAGGTTTTTGGCTTTCAACACGAAAACATGTTCAAATGGAAGTTGCACATATGAGTGGCACATGCAACTATATATATATATATATATATATATATATATATATATACACACTGCTCAAAAAAATAAAGGGTACACTCAAATAACACATCTTAGATCTGAATGAATGAAATATTCTCATTGAATACTTTGTTCTGTACAAAGTTGAATGTGCTGACAACAAAATCACACAAAAATCATCAATGGAAATCAAATTTATTAACCAATGGAGGCCTGGATTTGGAGCCACACACAAAATTAAAGTGAAATGTTCCCTTTATTTTTTTGAGCAGTATATATATATATATATATATATATATATATATATATATATATATACACACTACATATCTGAACTAGGGTTACACAATATATCGGTATCAACGTCGGTATTCTCCGATGCTTCCAATTTTTAAAGTATCAGTATCATTCAGATGAGTAGAACTGGACCGATATTAAAAACCAATGTTGGCTTCCATCTTCTTGCCATTTGTGTTTCAGACGTGGGAGAGGAATGTGACCATTTGGTATTTGTTTGGTCATGTGACAGTGATAGTGATACAGCATAGGATTATGGTTTGTTCAAAAGAACAATGTCGTATAATATTGGCTTTTTTTTAGCTTTATATAAGCTCCTTCTCAGTGCAGTGTGTACTGCTCCATCATGGAGCAGAGATCTGTGTCTGCTCCCTGCAGTCTGACCCATCTGGTAGAATCTCCTACTGTACATGCTAGGAATAAGCTAGGAAACTAAGAAAAGCGTTAGCAAAATTACACATATAAAAGAACATAGTAGATGTGTTTGAGGTTTCATTTGATTCATCTTTCTCTCTCTTCAACCTTGACATTCTCAGATTATTTTCTCTCTTTTAACACTATAATACTGACCACATCTGGGAGCTCCTCTGACTCGGTTTGATCTTTGGTTTCACTTTCATAAGCCAGTCGTCCTCGGGAACAGCTGGCCTGGGCGTGTTGTAGAGCGGATGGTCGAACAGCGCCTTCAGCTTCAACATGTCGGACTCCCAGCGTTCTGTTTGGTTAGCATTTCTCTCTGTGTTGTTCTCCTTCGCTTGTTTGTCTCCTTTCCATGTCAAGCGTTTGTAAGGAAGCCTTTGAACGTTTGCTTTTACTTCCCTTCTCCCGTCTTGATTGGAAGAATCCCCCTGAAGGACATCTGTTGGTGGCTCCCCGTGACCTCCGATCTTCGCCGAGGCATTAGCGTTGCGCGCCAAAACCCTGAACTGCATCTCGGGTGGCAACGGGGCGTCACAAGGCAGGTGAGGGATGGAAAGTGTGACGAGCGCCAGGAGGAGGTGGAGGAAAACGGTCACGAAAGCCAAGGAGAGACAGATTGTCCTGGAGCGACGCCACAGGCACCATGTCATCCTCCTGAAAAGACAGGCAAGAGGGTCAAAGGGATAAGAAATAGCTCAGACACTAAAAGATTCACGAACAATAGTGTCTGAATGAATAAAAATAAACAGCAAAAGCAGTCATACCTCTTTAAACTCTCACATTTCGGAATTACAAAACCTTATTGGATTTTATGTGGCAGAGCAACACAAAGACGTTGGAAAACTTGTGGAGGGGAAGAAAACAATACATGGTTTTCAAAGTGTGTTAGCATAACTGTATGTTCCAATTACCCTAAATCTGGGGTGTCCAAAGTGCAGCCCAGGGGCCATCTGTGGCCCCTTAGATTACTTTTTGTGGCTGCCAGCTGCAGTTTGGCCCATTCATATACAGGCACTGATGGCTAATGCAAATGGAGACTTTTTATTTTTAATCGGGGTCAGGGTTTCACTCAGTCTAAAACTGGCGGGCCACCAGGCTTTACTTGTGCCCCTACCAGGCTTAGTATTGTTTATTTAATTTAGTTTTGTTTTTGTTTTTTTTTGTTGTTTTTTTTAAACAATTGCCCTTTTTATAGTTGGAGTTTAGGTATTAATCTTCCAGTCTTTCAATAACACATAACTATGAAGTGATATTTTCAAATTTCCTGTCAACTTTAAAACAATTTTAACCCAAAATCACACCGAACTGCTGCATGAATGCCCTGGAGCCCCAAGCACCAGGTTTAGCAAGTTTTCTGGGGGGAACACCGGAGGTAAAACAGAAAATAGAGAATGTTAAGTACAACACACAGTATCCGCGGTTTTATAACCAAGCTTTGATAAGGAGTTGAATCACATCTATCCAGAGAATTTTACTGAAAACCTATTTTCTTTTTAACAATGAGAATGGCAAGCATTTTGAAAGAAAGTGAAACAAATCCTGTTTTTATCATTTGCTCAATTGAGTCAAAAACTACTTGGAAAACCAGATGTCTTTCTTTTAATACAGCAAATGTGCCAAATCCTTTCAGGTTTTGAATTTACGATGAATAATATCTCTTACCTACAAAAAAAGGGGGAAAAATCAACTTCACTTGCTTGATTTTTCTTTTTCTTTTATTTTTATTTTTTCGTTGCCTGCGAGAACTTTTTGATTTGACGAATTTGCCCCGCGTTACAAAAGGTTTGGACACCCCTGTCCTAAATAAAACTGACTGCAACCAACTGCCTTAAGAAGTTGTCTAATTATTAAATAACGTCCTCCGTATGCAATTTACCTCAGAAAACAAATAAAGCTGTTCTGTCAAGACCTCAGAGATTTGTTAGAGAAAATTAGCAAACAAATAGCAATGAATGCTAGGAGTTACTCTGGTCAGACACATGGTGGTGGCAGCATCATGCTGTGGATGTCCATGTCTTCAACAGACACAAGTAAACAAACAGAGTTCAGCAGCAGTTAAAACAAAACAGGAAAACAACTGTGAACATGCAACCGGAGCTTCGATAAAATGATTTTGTTCAAATATATTCACGTCTTAGAATGGTCCAGTCAAAGTCCACATCTAAGTTAAATTGAAAACACTTGAAAGTTGTTCTCGCACATGACCTAGTTAAATCTGACTGACTTTAATGTATTATGCAAAAAAAAAATAATTGGCAGAAAAAAGCAAAGCTATAGATACGGAGTAACTAAAAACACTTCATTAATATTTGCAGTAAGTTCTCCAAAATGAATGCCTCCTTTTTCACACATTATATATTCCTTCAATGTAAGAAACTTGCACTGTTTTGTGTTGATTTATCATGTAAAATCCCCATATGCTGCATTGTGGTTGCGATTTGGAAAGCTTTGTAAATGTTCATGTTCTCTGGATGTGTTAGCAAAGCGCCTAATGTTTGAATAAAAAAAGAAAGAGCAACCATGGTGTAGTTAACACTTGAAAAACAAACTTCTAAACCAAAATTGTAATCAGAATTTTAACAAGGTCTTTAAGATTTTTTTTTCCTTCTAAATAATCTTTTAGCGTAAAAAGGCAAGGCATGCTGCAGGAGACATACTCACATGTTTCTTTGTTTTGCGACTTGTCTGCTCATGTCGGCGTCTTTTCCAGACGTACGACCAGACGCTGTGTTGTACCCGGGTTCCATTCATCACTTTTTTCTCTATTTGCTTCTCTAACTTCACAGAACTGCATGTTGGGAGGGCTGCCAGGTTAGAGTGATCTGGGCACAGATCAATACGTTTGCTCATTACTCTTTAAAACTGTTTGTCTTATGTAATGTGACTTTTCTCTGTTTTGTTTGTTTTTTAATGCCTGATACATATGAATTATTGAACACACAACTTATTTCATATTTTAAACCCAACATATAAAGCCAGAAGAAGATTTTCAGTCTTAAAAGAGACATTATTTACATTTGAATGCAAATCTAGTCGATTTAATCTATCGAAGCTTCCGCAGCAACCATTGACAAAACGATGAATATTTTACCACTCACGGTCAGTCTCGCATGCGTACAGGAATTTAAATCGGCTCCATTCACGAACCACGCGCAAACAAAAACTTTGGTTTTTTCCTCTTTGCTGAGCAACTGCAATGACTGCAGCTTTCAAAGCAGCTGCAGAGAAAACCATAAAACCAGCAAAAGAAAGGAAACATTACTTAAAAAATATATATATTATTAATATATATATAAAAAAAAAAAGCATGTAAGCGAAGCAGCTGTCAACCAGAAGAGCTGGGAGACAGAGGTTTCATGGTCTGCGCTGAGACTTCATCAGGCTCGCCAGGCCTCGAGGATCCCTAAAGATATGGCGCTCCTGTGAAGTCGGGCTCTTTAAAGTGTGTGTGTGTGTGTGTGTGTGTGTGTGTGTGTGTGTGTGTCTGCATGTTTTATAACTGTGCGCGTGCTCGCTCAGCCCGCTCCACGTGCTGTGTGTCGTAGCCATGTGACACTCTTGAGAATAAATTGATGAAAAATCACAGCGTGTGACTCATTTAATATCAGCTCAAAGCACTAGACTTGGTTTTCTTCCTCACAGTTGGTCACATTCATTCATTATTCACCGACATTTGTAAAGAAACATCATAAATGATGTTGGGTAACAACATGTTATGAATGCAAACTAATCGAAACCACAGGAGATTTGAATAAATATACCATTTAAAAACAAACAAACCATAAAACCAACAAAATTGAAGGACTCACAAACACCTCCTCACCTCGTAGGACTGTGAAAACAGCGCGAGAACTCGGTTGGTAATTATCTCAGTGTTTGCAAAAAAAAAAAACAAGTCGATATCAAGAAGAGAAATCTATGGGCTTAAGAGTTTCCAGCAGCGCTGGGTTTCTGTGTAGGATAACCAAATATGAGCAATGAAATTTACACAGGCACTTCTAGAGCTTCTAGAAGTGCACTAGAGTTTAGTGCAAATAAAAAGTAGCCATTGAAAACTCTTTATTCTGTAATACTATATGGCTTGGTCATGTTTAGGACATGTGACCTGAAGGTCATTGTCATGGCAGCAAAGGAGACGCCTGTGGGTGGCCAGCAGCAACGATGCAAGCTGATAAAGTGAAGGATGCCTCAAGTATTAAATCAAGTGGAGTTTACTTGTATTGGACATTTCAGCAAACAAACAAACAAACAAACAAACAAACAAAAAAGCAGTTCAAAGTGTTTTACACCATAAAAACATAAGACAGTTATGAAACAAGCAATAAACATTGCATTTAGTCTAATGCCATCATCAAAATTATCAAGCAAATACACATCAAATATTGATCATTGGTCCAGTTGTCATTAATCAACACGAAACAGGTGGAATTTTAGCTTTTTGTTTAAAGGGACGCAGCGTTTTGTCTGTTCTGCAGTTTTCTGGAAGTTTGTTCTAGATTAGTAGGCTAAAAAAAATAATACAATGCCTGTTCTATGAGCCAGTTTAAGGACTTTAGAACTGAGGTGATCTGCTCCACTTTCCTAGATTTAGTGAGAACACCAGCAGCAGTGTTCTGAATCAACTGCAGCTGACTGACTTCTCTTCTAGGACTCCAGTCCTGGAGAGTCGCTGTCCTGCAACCTTTAGATGTGCCTCTGCTGCACCACACCTGGATAGAATAATTAGGTCATTAGCAGGACTCTGGAGAACTTATCTACACAATAAGGAGGCAATTAAGCCATTTGACTCCAGTGTTTTCTACCTAAAAACATTTGATGTAAATCCAACCAATAGACGGTGGCTTCCATTGAGATCCTTGGTATGTGTTGAATATGCATTGACAGGCCACAGCAGTATGCATACTGGTTGTATGGTGGTTTGAGATATATTTTGAGACGTAGCTCAAACCATCATACAGCCAATGTGGTTCTGACAGTAATCATAAGTATTTTATTGACTGTGAGAGGAAAACATACAGCTTCAAGGCCTGGGTTGACATCTGAACCTAAGACCTTTGTATGGCAAGAGGAATGGCCGCCTTCTGACACCAAAGCTTATTTTTAAGCCCCTCATATTTATACATGATTCTTAAAATAATTTGACTACACTGATCAAACATTCACTAGAGCTGTAAGTTTTTTGTTAACTTCTCGTTCTGACAGTGGAACTATGAGTTGTGTTATTCATATGATTGCTGGTGAAGTAAGAGTTTTATTTGTTTGTTTGTGTTTCAGTGAATTTCCGAATGATTTATGTTTTACATAATTTTCAAGGTTAAAGCAACAGCATAATGTTAAAAGCACACCATGTTTCATCATAGCCCAAAGCACATTTCAAGTGCAATAGACTGTTCTCTACTTTTTTCACTATATTTTTTTCAATTTGATATGTTTAGAGAAAAAAAGTTATCACAGACATGAGGGTGGGGAGGGGGAATCAATTATAAGATTCGGGCAGAATCAAATCTGCCAAATCAATGTCTTTCTTTCCAGTATTTTATAATTCTTACATGAAATAACCCATGAGTCTCTCTGGAGTCTACTTACTGCTAACTAGATTTTGTCTGCTGCACTCTCTGTCTCTGTGCGCCAGAGACAGAGAGTGATGTATTATAAACAAGCTATGGTAAGTTTGATCCATAGAAATTATTCATCTTTTATTCCTTCCATCTGCCTATTCTTGTTCTTTTATTTCCCTCAATTTCCCCAAAGCTTTCTGTGCCCCCTTTTTTCTCAGTAGACATTGTAGCCAAAAATTTCCACAGGTACAGCTACTCAAATTAAAAATAGCATTTGCCTTATGCACCCTCACAGAGAAAGAGACATGCACATTAATAATGGATTGTGTTTTGTATTTCTCAGTTTAAAAAAAGAATCCCAGTGGTGGCATCCAGATGAAAGATTCATCCCCTCCTCTCATTTCTGCCCCTCTGATGCCTCGAGTCTCCAATTTCTTGGCTGCCTTCAAATAATCTTCTCTTAGCCATCTACCCTCAAAATCTCTTCATCTTCCAACAACCCCTAAAATCAGAATATTCTGGAAATCACCACCCCCTTAATCGCTCTGCTGACTTGTAGGAGTTGGTCTGCCTTGATGCCTTCATCTTCTTTCATTCCCCCATTTGTGCTGCAATAACACACTTGCACTCACACTCTTGAAAGCTCCACACCTCCACTTGTCATCACAGGTGGTCAGGCGGTTGCTAAGATACAACACTAGGCTTTTCTTGCTCGAAGGCATGCTTTGAATAAGGACACCGAAGCAAAACTATCAACAAGTAGAGGACTAACTTTGATACCAGTGCAGACATTTGAATCGGCATTTTGCTTTTCGAGGCCTTGTCCACACGTGGTCTTTTTACGACGACGTAGCGGAGACATTCGTTTTCACCCGATTGGCCCAACTAAAGTGTTCATCCACACTACCGAGTGTTGCTTTAAACATTGTCAAACCCACAGGGGGCAATGTGGGGCAAAGCTAAAACCTATGTCAGCCAATCGCAACCCTTCAAAACATCCATGCCTGGGATTAGTCTTAACCCAAAATTTGAGTAATTGACGAGAAACATTCATTTCTCATTTCTATGGTTTTATATTAAAACTGTATAAAACAGTGGCTGTCTTGATGTTGATGAAATCTTAACCTCCTTCAAATGTGCCAGATCAGACAGTGTTTGGGAGGGGAGAGGCTGCCTCGTCTTTTCAAACCTGAGCAGCAGGAGGTCTTGCTCAAAAAAACAAACAAACAGTGAGACTCCTTAGTCAGCAATGTCTGTCTACCGTCTTGCTTTCAGTCACGGTGGTGAGCTACTGGTGCCAGTGCACATTTATCTGGATTCAGACAACTTATTGCAATGGAGCAGATCAAAACACAAACTTTCTTGCAGGTGAACTTGTCTCTGTATGTTCCAACCAGTTTTACAGAGGACAAATTAGGAAAGACGTTAGTGCAGTTAAGACGTGCAGATCAATCCAAACCTTTGTCGGGCTACCAGCCTCACTGCACACATCATTCTGTACCTCTTTGCTCGGTCATACTGTGTTTTCAGCAGCATCTCCTGAAGCTTGCCTTCCATCTGTAATCTTCCATACATTGCATCCCAAACTCCCTCAAATATACTGGTATAAAACCTTGCATGGAAATCCAATATGCTAAAAATAACATTTGACATTCATTGAGACCGTCCACTGCAAACTGGGAAACAAGGTCATCTGATAAGGATGGAGAATAAGAAACATCATGTAACCAATTACCAAGGCGCATTAATCGTGGTGGCTAAATCAACAGTTTTAAACAATAACAATATACACTGCAATAAATAATGAACATGTCTTGAAGCAAGTTATGACTCCAAACTGAGTCTTTTTTTAGGCTCCTCTAAAAAAAGGAGCCTAACAGCCTAAGCCTGTTCTCACCCATTCTAACCTCCTGTAGTGCTAGCGATAGCTTGTAAGCTGGAACAATAAGTAACACCTGGGTTAACTACATGTTATTTTTGATATCTGTCCTCCTCTACAGCAGTGATATAGCTAACATGTTTGTCAGCATCTCTACTAAGAAAACAATAGATATTTATTTCTGGCTGTCAGCTTAAAATTACGGTTATGCTAACTTCAGCTAGCACAAAGGAAACAGGGCTGCTATTTCTCACGCCAAGAGCACAAAGTTACTCACCCACTGAACATAGTGGCAAATACACTTTCAAACAACAGGTTAAACATTCAGGGAATGTAGATAATAGTACATGATGGATTTTTCAATGAGATAATATCTTTAATTATCCCACTGAACACCTACCTTATCATCTTTGTAGCAACTTAGCTGAATATTAAGCTAGCTATTGTTGTAGTGCTCCATCTTTATATCTATTTATATGACTGCCTATTGAGAGACAAAGGTTTGCTTAGCATATTTTAGTCAAATCAGAAATATTAATATTAGTGAAACAGAATTTGGGGAAAAACAGCAAAGAGGAAGAGAAGATCAGCAGCAGAAATAGAATCATGCAGAGCAGTGTGGACACCTTCCAGCATTTCCCCTACACAGAAATGTGACTATTAATTCAATAAAAGCCCCAAAGAGCCTCTTTCAGAAAGATTTTCCATTCTCTGCACTCACACTGGGGAGAGATTTTCAGACCAAACAAACTAGAGTGTTTTGTGTGACTTTGTGGCTTTCTGCATAAATATTTAAGCACGTGGAGGAGACACAAGGAAGAGGTGGGGCTTTACGTAAAAAGTCTCTGAGGTTAATAATGGATGAGGCCACGCCTGCGATGAAGGCATGTTCACTGACACACTGTTCGCCGGATTAGTCTCGGCGCTGTTACAGTAATTGCAGAATGTAATGGACTCTCCCCGTGAAATAGGTCAACTAGGTAAATCCAGGTGAAAGCTATCAGTGTATTATGCTGGCATCAATCCCATCAATCCCATGGTATCCCTGTCAAACACGCTCAGTCATTACACTCGGGTGTTTGTATGCAGAATTGGGTCAGCGATTGGAAAAGTGGGGCTGTTTGTCAACATCCAAAATCTGGTGAACGAACTTGTTTTTAGCAGAACTGTACCAAACCGTGGAGTTCATGAGCCTTGGATATTCACCCTACATGTTAAATCAATCAAGAAACTATGTTGCCTTCAGTTGCTATAGAAATGCTGCACATATAAAACATGTCTTAAAAGAAACTTGACTTTACAATTTGACGTCTCGAAATTGGCATCCGTCTCTTTAAGGAGCTCCTGCTCTTTCTGACACTCATTGTTTTATCACTACTGCAGAGTAATCTTTATTTGTTCACAATTAACAAATAAAGATAGTCTAAGTGTCCCCACAAAGTTTTGTCGATGCAAATAAACTCACAATAAACTTTGTGGAGCGAGTAAACCACAGTTCTGGCGCTTCGTGCCTTGTGTGGGTGTCAGCAGTAGTTGTTCAGTCTCCCAGAGCTACAGGCGCCTTTTGCAGGTCAAAAGGACAAGAAGCTTATGATTTCCATTTTAACTACTTCCATCAGCATGTACAGATCAAATGTCAATCCCACAGCACAGAAAGCTGAAGCAGAAGACGGCATTCTCCAAATATCACCAAGACTGATAATATGTTTGTCCTCCATTTACAGTAACGCTGTGAGCCATGGACATGCATTTTATCAGAAGCAATATGGAGAAGTAAGGATCTGTTTTTGATTGATTGTAATTCAAACTGAGTGGTTTAACCGATCCAAAACATTACAAAAAAGCCAGTGGATCAACTTTTTCTGTTATCCTATTAAACGTTCTAGGAGAAAAAAAACAATTTAAGCTTCAAAACAGCTGAGATTGAACTAAAGGTTCAGCTTCCAGTTGACAATTACCTACAAAAATGCAGACAAAGCTACAACAGACTTATTTAGACCGCAGCATATTCATGCATTAGAATGGCCTATTCAAAGTCAGACCTGGATCTAATTGTATAAACATGAAAACTAATGTTTAAAGTCACCTGTCATTCAGTCTGATTGAATTTTGCAACAACAAAAAGGGAACAAAAACTACAAAATGCTCTAAATGTATAAAGCTGGTAGAAACAGAGAAACAATGAGGACTTTTAAAGGTTCTGAATTAAGTAGAGAAGAAATCCAGATAATATGGCATGTTATTGGCCTCAGAGATGGCAATAAATTCACCCCAACGTGTTCAGGATATTTGTGATCACATTTAATGCGACTTGCAGAAAAAAGGGTAAGAGATAGTGAGCGCAGAGAGCAGGATGACCTGACCTGACCTGACCTGACCTGACCTGACCTGCGTTTATGGTGATGACACAGAAGTTGGCAAATTCTGCTGATATGTCAACACTGATGGCCTCGGCAGCTTTACTGCTGGGTCGTAAAGCCCTCCTGTCTTTGAGAAGAAGAAAAAAACACAATCAAATAAAGTCACATTTCATCATTTATGGTTTGGCGGGGGTTAAGGGATGCAATTTTTTCGATTGTGCTGCAGGTGGGTTGATTTTGTGTAGGAATGCACATATTTCACAAGCAGTAATAAACAGATTTGTTGAACTCAAGCCATCCTCATCTAAATGGCAGGTGTTTGTGCTTTTTCTCTCTCTCTCTCTATTTACAAGGTCGTTAAAAGCTGAACTGAAATGATTTGTTCTGAAATTCAGCAGCTTCTTGAAACAAGTTTAAAATAAATCTCTCTTCATTCACTGGCATGTCTTTCACACAGTTTTCCTGCTTGTACTCTAAACATTTATAATTAATTTTTTAAATAGTCCTTTGTGTTTGCTTCTTTTAAAAAAAAAGCCGTTTCACATACTGGTATGGTTTGATTTCTGAAGCGCGTGCTTTCTTTTTCAAATGTGACATTTCAACTTAAATACTTCTGTCAGATTAAATCACTTCTGTGATCTGGTCATTCCCCAGATTCTCAATTGGATTATGGTCTGAACTTTGACTTGACCGTTCTAATCTGTGACTCTGCTTTCTGTTGGCGGTTTGTTGACCTCCTGTAAACCCCACCCACTTTTCTAGGTCTTTCTATGCAGCTCCTCCAAAGTCAACATGACTGCTTCACGGAACAGATTTAGCTAAACTGATTCTGAACGACACTCCGGTGGATTCTGTGTAATACTTGGGTAATATCTGAAGGTTACGCTCTAAAATTTCCTGTCTTTTTTCAACTAATTCATAATTACAGGAGAAAATGCTAATAAAATATACTGAAAGTTGTGGCTGCAGCCAAACAAAATGTGAAAAAGTTCAGTGGGTGCGGCAAATTTCACATAAAGAACTATAAAACCAAAGGAGGAAACGCTTTAAAACTAGGAATGCACCGATGTGAGAATTTGGGCCAATATCAATAGCCGATATTTTATGTTGCTGTTTTGGCTGATATTTTTATACATTTCTTTTAAACCTGCCTTTCGACACCTTGGAAGGAAAAAAAAATATTCTGTTGACTTTACCACTGCATTTATAATTCATTCAAACTTCCCAAACAAAAACCACATGACCACCGTCACGCCTCCAGAAACGAATAGCAACAAGATGGAAATAAATATTGATTAATATCAACCTGGTTTTATTTACATCGGGTGATACCGATGTCAGTGACGATATATCATGTATCCCTATTTAAAACTGTGACATTACCCACCAAGGAGGACAAACTCAAGCAGCATATTATTTTCCATGTATCAAAAGTTATTTTTCCTCACTGAGGAAAAATAAAGTTGTATTTAGCAACTTTTCAGAGACAAAAAAAAAGAATCGGTAGCAAAGAGTGGAATTGTCAGGTCAGATCGGTGCACCAAAAAATCTATACAATTATACCTTTAAAATAAACACTTCAAGGAAAAAAATACTCTGACTTCTAATTTCTCTAAGTTTCAGTTTATTGTACAATCAAGTAGGTTCACAAATAATGGTCCATTGCACTGGATCATCATAACTGGCATCAACATGAGACAATCACAATGCTATTGTCACTCAGAGGGGTGATATTAATCAGGCTATTCACACACACACACACACACACACACATATGCACGCGCACACATACACCTCAGCAAGGAGAAAAAGTGAATCAGGTTTAGTGTTTGTTTGGCTCAGGAGACTCTGAGGCCTTAGTCGTAAGAAAAACAACAGCGGTCTTTAAAAAGATGCCTTTCAAGTTGCATTAAAATATGTACACATAAAAATTTTTTACAAAATTTATTGAAAGTAGTGCCGTTGTAGAGAGAAAGACACATGTGAAACGTTTTGGACGACGTGGACGGGAAAATCGTTTAAATAAATGCCACACGAAACTAATGAGGAAAATGGCAATATAAGGTTTTTAAGAGGCGGAAAAAATGTGTGTCCAGCACACACCATTGTGGAAATCAGTCATTTACTCACGTGCACCCTGAAGAAAAAAGAAGGAAGAAGGACTTTGGAGACCCTGGCTGGCTGTGTTTCTTTTTTTGTTTTTTTGTTTTTTTTTAATTACTTGAACATGCAAGCTCAAAAGCATTCAAAATGACGTTCAAGAACAGAAGATGGCTTAAATGAAGGGTAAAAACAATAAAAAATGAACAGTGGTAAAAAAAAAAAGAGGGAAGGAAGCTTTTTTTTTTTTTATCTCTACCAGACCAAAGTGGCAGTCAAACTCTGAAAGGTGAAAGGTGAAATAACGGTATTTTATTCATGAACAAGTACTTCCTTTCTCTGCCACAGTGGCTGGTAGCTCGGACGAACTGATCTGCCGTGGGTGAAACGGAGCCAGCGTCTGGGCCGGCGTCGATTCCCAGCGTGGTGAGCGCGTCGGCGGGGCGGAGGGCACGGAGAGGGGACCGGCGCTAAGAGCACTTCCACACGCAGACAGCCAGGCTCCCACCGAAAAACATGTAGAGCAGGTTCTTCACTTCGTGTGTGACCTCGAAGCCGAAGCCCTCGCCAATCACCACGTGCCATGAGCTTCCAAACTTCTTATCCATGGACTCCTTTATCATCTTAGCCGCGCTCTAGAAGGGAAAAACAAAACAATTACATTTTTTTTCTGCTTTGTTACAGTTTTCTTTTCTTTATTTCATTCACTCAATAACAAATATGAATAGCTTGTGTAACAAAAAATAAATCATAAATTAAAAGGGGCAGAAAGAAGCATAAACTTTATGTTCTGCCTTTTCACATGAACATTACCCAACGAAGCAGCTTATTCAATGTCATAATTGCTTCATTGTAATGCTTTTCTCATTTATTGCAATAACTTCTGGGACAATTTGCCATCCAGAAAAATCTGTTATTGTGACACACCCATTTGTACATAAATATTAAAATATTGTGCTCCATCAATTCATGAAGTTTCATTAAGCTTAAATGTGTAAGTACTGGGTTTGTGTGATTTGAATGGCTAATACCAATATCAAAAACAAAAAAACAGTAACTTCTGGTCAACATCGGAATATCAAAGAACAGGAGAATGCACTCACTTCGTTATTGGTAGCAAATTTCTCACAGGCTGTTACACACAACTCCATGGTCTCAACCCTCATTTCCTCTGGCATGTCTGTGTGCTGGAGAGAAACACGACGTTACAGAGCTTTACAGGCTGGTGCAGGAAAGATGGCAAACCCTCATCTAGTTTCAATGTCAATTAAAATGTTGAATGACACCAACAACATAAAAAAGGGGGAAAAAATGTTTTCTTTTTTTACTATGGAAACATTTTTTCACCATGTTTCACCATATTTAAGCATCTTCACAGATAGTTTGGTGGAAGGAAAAAGTGCAGCTAAAAAAAGGTTCACATAAAACGGGGAATATTAGGCAGTGAAAGCTTCTGCGATCATAACGGAGGCTCAGATGTCTTTGCTGAACATTTCATGGTCGGTTTTTATTGAAGAAACAACGGCGACAGCTGTTTGTATCCTAGTAACTGGAAACAACAGGTGGGAAGATGGCAAAACCAGATCCTGTTGAGCGTTCTTCAAAATAAAATCCTTCCTTTTTCCAAAATAAAGTCACGTTTTGCACTTAAATATGTTTCAATTCACTGGTTCGTAATTATGTACAAACATGTCAAATTTAGCGAATGATAATATCATGTAAATTATCTTTAGCATATAACTGTAAAGTCAAAATAGGGAAGCCTTGAGAGGACTGCGAAGCAAAACCTATTCAAGATAATGCATTTTTGCATTAATGTTTAGTTTTTTATTGGTTTGATGTAATATACTAATGTTTAAAGTCATGTTTTCATTACCCTTAAGTGGAAAAATTGCCATAATTTCAGGCAATTTTTGAATACATGTGAATACTAATTCATATGTGTGTAATTGACCTATATGTAATGTTCCTGATATACATTTATATTTATTATATTAAATTCTGATGTCTAATTTATTGAATGGATCTGTCCAGGATGCTTTGCAGCCCAGAGTGAGGTCTTCACAGTTAGCTCTGGGCTGCAAAGCATCCTGTTGGAGATGCTTTGCAGAAAGATGTTTGTTTTTTTATTGCTCCTAAATTAAGTCAGTTTTAAACCAAAACACGTGGATCTTTTGGAGCTCGTTCATACAGCTTTGCAATGCCTTATTAACAAAAGTAAACATGCATGTATCGAATGTTATTTTTGACCGTGTTTAGGCAAAAATTAGCAGAAGTTTGTAGTGCTGTCTTACTCTGATGAGAGGGAAGCTGTGCAGTCTCTTGTAGTCGGCCTCTTCCTTCTTTCCCTCACCAGTCCCAGCCATTCCGACTCCTGAAATAACAGGTGTTCTGTCTTATTACAGAAATACTAATAATATAAGGAATATGGACTCACTGGGCAACACAGAAGTCAGAGAGAATTTAGAAGCTAACGATGCTAAAACATGAGCCGACAGGTTAGCTTGTAATACTGAGTCTCAACAAGCCAGTAACAATAAACATTACGCACTTGTTTACGGTCTATGGCTTTAACAATGCCAATACAACTGATAATTTGTAAAGCTGGACTGACCGTAACATGTCAATAACAGTAACTGAAGAAGGTTTCACTAGCTAGCTAATTAGCTTAGCTTGTATTTAGAGCAAACAGCTGATGGAGGGGGGTATTTTCTGCCTCTAACTCGTCAAGTTTAAACAAACTGGCTGCAGCATAAGGACTTAGGTCATGTTTTACGTAGAGTGTTGACGTAATGTGTGACTGAAAAGGTTTACGTACCAAACGTTTGTCTGAAGAAAACTTCTCCTGTTTGACTCGCATCGGTTGTTAAGGAGACATCTCAAACATGGTACAGGGAGCAAGCAGGAAACCCCGCCCGTTACAGCCAGGCGTGGTTCTGATTGGTTAAAACGCTGTCACTCAACGTAAAAGTCAACGTAATCAAACCCCGCCCCACTTTACAAGCAAAGCTCTCTTGCGGTTTTCCTCTTTTTCCGTCGTCCCCAAACTTGTAATAAAGTATATATATATATTTTTTAATGTAGTTATTTGAGATAAGTAGAATATATTGTTGTTAGAAAGAAAAAAAAATAAGAAGGAAAGGGGAAAAGGTGTATGCACACGTTCTTTATTTTTCGCCAGGCAATGACATGCAGCTTTTAATGAATCATACTAGCCAGTGGTCGATTTTCTACCGACAATAAAAACATAGCAATGTAATAAAAATTTTCCGCACAAGATTTCACAAAAATATTTAATACTAGTAGCCTTCCCAAAATTTAGAATGAATTGGTATGAATTTTGTGGCATATTATGAACACAGATTTTATTATTATTATTATTATTATTATTATTATTATTATTATTATTATTTAAAATTTAGTGGGGGAAACAAATATTATAGAAGTAATACAAAAGGATGAAACAAAGTAAGTGTGTTGTAGTCTGTATCGCTTTCAGTATCTCTTTTGCTTTCTCAGAGATACTGAAGAGTTGACGTGAGCGTTTATGCTTTTGTGTCTTGTCATGTAATAGTGTGGTACCATTAAAACTGCAATTATCCCAAACTAACACATCAGCCATGATTGATCAACATCACTTGTTCTGCCAGACGGGCCTGCAGGAGAACTGAGCCCAGGTGCAAGAGGGACAAGCCTCAGGTGTGATTTGACTTGTTGAAAGACAGATATTATAATTCATCAACAACAATAATGTTTTTCAAATATTATTTGTCAAAAGCTATGTGCTGTCCTCAACACTATAAACTGAAATCTGTAAGAATTTTCTTTGATGAACAAGTTTCCTTAAGCCAGTGGTTCCCAAACTTTTTCTTCCAACATCTACAAGGTACTTGTTAAGCTTAAGGTTCTGTATTGATATTAGCTAGTCATCTTTTAGCTAACATTAGCTAGTCATCTTTTAGCTAACATTACCTGCATCCAACAGCTTTACTCAACTCAGTCTGTTAGTTTGGGGGAAAACTGTGAAAACTTATTTGCGTTTTGCTGGTTTGCTGCCGTGATTCTAACACAAACCTACGTAGCTCCGCACAGTAGCAGGAGGTCTCCTTCACAGGTGTAAACCCAGCGCGAGCGTCGTAGCGCTCATGTTGTGTTTAAAGGCGGCTCGGAAAAACAGGTTACAACATGTTAACAACGGATTAAACAGTTTTAACTGCTGATAAAAGTGACAGAGGACACAAATATGGGAGGTGTGGAAGCCTCTACTGTATCAAACTGACAGGAATAACAGAGAGTTGGCCATTCTAAGGTAAAAACCCAGCGCATATAGTATTCATGTTTTATTTTTTTTCATCCAGACGGCTTCCCGTGCCCCCCCTGCAATGACACGGCGCCCCCCCCTAGGGGGCGCGCCCCACAGTTTGGGAACCTCTGCCTTAAGCACATCACTCATTTCACCTGCTTCATACAAATGCTCTGTTTGAGCCTCTTGCTCTGCTGCTTTGAACCGCTTTGAGCCTGTGTCTATCACAGTTCTGAAGGAGCTTATTGATCAAACAAAACCTTTAAATTTGCCTGGTGATATGATTCCGCCTCCCTACTATTCCCCTTTTTAAAGATATTTTTAAAACTAAAGGACCTCCTGATTGTTCTTAAAAGCAGTATTGCCACAGGTTTAGTCCCTGGAGCTTTAAAGCATGTTGTTGTCCTGCCTTTGATTTAGAAACGATCCTTGATCAATTTATTATTATTATTATTATTTTAGAACAATCTCTAAACTTTACTTCCATTTAGTAATACAGGGGACAAGGTAATTTTTTACATGATTAAATTAATTTCTAGAGGAAAACAAATCTGGTATTCTGAGGTGTTACTCTGGTTGTAAAAAGATTCACAAATGGGAATCTGCTCTTTTAAGAACTTTTAACGATATATAATTACCAACTAATACTGGTAATTATGTTGCTTTTAAACCTTTAGCTCAGATTCTTGTTGTGAGAGTTGCGTTGGTGTTAAAGGTACAGCCTTGGGTTGGACTGACAATTTTTACGTCCGCATGAGCGAGTTTTTGTTGTCTGCAGTGTCTTGTGACTGCGGGGAGCCTCAGGGCTGAATACTAAGACCCTTTCTTTTCTCTATATCTCCTGTCCTTTGATTCCATTTTCAGGACATTTGCTATTTAATTTCACTGCTATGCTTTCAATAAACATAATTCCCACTAAGTTTATCCTTTGTTGAATTGCCTAAGTGGTATAAAAGTGTGCAAGGTTCTGAATTTCTTGAGGTTCAATAATAATAATTAAAAAAGGAGGTAATATTTTTCTACTCAAGTGGCTCTTGTGACACCCACCATATGAATTGTGACTCTTTAACTCACTGCTTACGGTCTGAGGATGAAATTCAATTAAATTCAATACATAATTTGAGACATAGTTCGGTCTACAAATGACCAAAATCGAAACTGTTTTGTCCAGGTAGGATTTTGAAAAGATCGTCAATTTGCTACCTCACACCTTGGTCATTGTAACATGCTGATTTCTTGACAGAGTTTACCTAGATTTTCTTGAAAAGAAATGGCTTTTTTTTTTAAAATATTGATCTTATCACTCTAGTATTGATCCAATACCAATACTCAACGTGGTATTGGTAGTATCAATATTTAGATCAATACTCCCAGCCTTACTGGACACCATGTGGGGGAAATTAACACCGATTTAAGAGAAATCAATCCAAACATACCCAGAACAGAATGCCGGAAGAAACTAAGAAACTAAACACAACAGAGTGAAGCAATACAACAAAACCCAACAATAACTAAATACGGCAAGGTGTTTTCTATCAGTGATAAACTCTGGAGTACGTAACACAAAACAAAACCAAAACACAAACCCTGGTGTGACAAATGTGACATACCAGAACCCTGACAGTGAATGCGAATTCAATTAAATATATTTAGACTTACTCAATTTTTTGTCTCTTCAGCTCCAGAAGGAAATGCTATTTCTCTTACTTCCTCTTTCCAGCGTTGCTAATGAAACAGGCTGCTGTGAAGGTGCAGCCATTGCCTGGCTAATGGGTCGAGCTGGGCTCAGGAGAAGTCTTGCTGCCTGATTATCTTTTTCAGCAGTAGTGGTGAGTAATTAAGCAGTTTTGTAGATCACAACAGGACATTGTTGGGACTCGAAAGGCTTCGGAAAACTTGGCACACATTAACCACCGTAGGTCTTTTAGGATGACATGTGACCATTCCAGTTTTTGCAGTTTGCCTTCATAAACCAGTTCCACCAGTCTCATTCACTGTGTTCTCATGTACACCTCTGATGAATAGCATTATATATGGAAATCAGGAATCTCCATCAGCTGACTTCTGCTTTATATGACATCAACAAAGCCGTGTGTGTTTATAGTCAATACAACTTTTATTTGCAACACAAATACAAATACAGACTGTATGGTGTTGTGTTTTCAATGACAAACTATACCTAATGTGACACTGACGTCACAACAAATTTCATTTCGAGGTAAGACAAACTCACTGGTTCAAGTCCAATTTAAATTAGGTGATGGAGTCCACTGTCCCATTTTTATTGTGTATATTATATTTTGTGGCTCTGCAGCAACCTCTATGCACTTCCACAAATCCAGTGGCGAGGGAAATAAACGTTAAAAAGTAGATTGTTGTAAGGATTGTTTTTGAAAGGAAATATAAAAATATGCTGAGGTAAGGGAAGAATATACAAAGTACTCTTTCTACTTGAACTTTTCCACATGTTCTGACGCTAAAACAAACTTCAATATCGCCACCTTCCCAAAATAATGGCATTAAGCTAAAGCTATGTTTATAGTTGACGCGGTGAACCGGGCGCGGAGGGGCGCGCGCCACCTTCCACACAAACTGAACGATTTGGAAGGTGTCCCCAAGTACTGGTATAAACCTGCTATGAAGGGTATGGCTTATATTTTGAGAATATGACTTCTTACGGCTCGCATGCCATCAACGCGAACTTTCAAAAGTGGGACTAAAACTTAGTCTTATGTAATTTTTGCCAAAAGTGATTCCTTCCCTTCCCCGTCTCCCGTAAAACGTCTTTTTAAAAATAAAAAATAAAAAGACTTGGTGGGGTTTTTTTTGTGCAATAATCACTTTAAGCAAAAAGAAAAACAAAATTATTGATTATTGTCTTATGAAAAAAAATTTATTGTATTCAGGCCCCTTTACTCTGGTACCCCTCACTAAGAATATTCCAAAACATACCAGGAAGTCCAACAGAGAAGGGCTGGACTGCAATCTTGGGTGAGTCAAAGCCCAGATTAATGAGATTCTGACCACAGTCAGAGACTGGTAGATGGCTGTAAGAAGTGTCTCACTGAAGTTGTTTCCATAGTTATAACAGCAGCTCTACAGCAGGTTTTACAGCAGTGAGGTAAGGTGTTCACTGGCACTAAAATCCATCTGTTACCTTCGTAATCTGAAGGAAGCTTCAACTCCTCATGCCCCATTCAAATGCCGCAGGCAATATGAAAGAAAACTCAGTGATGAATATTTGCAGCAGAAATGAATATTTGAGCTCCTTCAGCTGGGTGAGGCGACAAGCATATTTTTTTAAAATCATGAATCACCTCCCTCGGAGAAGTAATGAAGGTGGGCCGTATCCATAATTCAGCAGCAGAGGAAGCAGATTGTTGGGGAGGGGGAGAGGAAGACCCCATGTGACTCTGCTAGCGAGCTGTCACAAAGGCGATATAAACAGAAAGACGGAGCCAAGAATATCAACCAGGCTGTGAAGAAAATAAAATCTGCACTGACTGATTATCTAACCGAGTGACTGGCTGATGACTGTAGGTGACTAACTCATTTTTTTGTCTTCTGAATTAGACGCTTCTACTTCACACTTAAAGCTGCCGCACGTAGCTTTTATGCAAAATATGTTTTTCCCATATTTGTTAAAACTGCCACTATATTATGACAGATAATCTGTGATGAAAAATGTATCATCTTCACTTTCTTTCTGAGCTGCTGTTACCATCTGAAGAAATACACAGCTCCCGACCAAAAACAACCAATCAGAGCCCGGAGGCGGGTCTTAGCGCTGTCAATCATCCTCTTGTACTCTGCTCAATGTGCTAATGGAGGGAGAAAAGAAATTACGATTACAGGGAAACCATTCATCGAAATCATGGGCGGCTATGCTAACTAGCTTAGCATTCATGATGGGCTAGCCGCTGGGAAGACACTGTAGCATAGTAGAGAGTGAGGAGAACTGGGGGTAAGGCAGAGAAGCTAGATTTTTTCACAGATTCTCTGAGTCATACTATACTATCACGACATAGTGGCACTTTTAACAAATATGTAAAACATTTCTTTTTTTTTTATAAAAGTTACACTGCAGCATTAAACTTTTGCTGTAATGAGCTATAAGAATGTCAAAAAAATGAGCTCAGAAGGTCAAAGACTAGAAGCAGCCTCATATCGAGAAAAACAGATTAAGTATTAATGTATTCGTTTGAAAGATTTCAATTAGTTGCAAAGGACAAAAGGATATTAATCTCGGGAGAGATTAATTATTTTCTGGTGTGTTATCAGCGGGAGGCTGCTTTGTCAACGGCCAAGAAATGTGTGGGCCGACCAGCAGTCACGAATCAACATGGTCCCAGTTAAAGTCATGAGTAACGGCGTATGTCTGCTCCCAGCACCAAACAGACTTTCTGGGGTTGTCTCTAATGAGCGCTGTTACCATCTCACACATATGCACATGTGTTCTCATGCTGTCAACATGTTGTTTATGTTGTAATCCCACCACAGCTAAATGAAATTACTCAAGCGTCTAAGCCTGCAGCGGACATCTGGATTCTCATTGTTGTTTTTATGTTTGCACCTCCTCAAACGGTCTTGTGATGGTTTTATATTTTAATTTCTGTTTGTTTTAAAACAGGAACATACAGAAAAGGTTCCCGATGATGCAAATTAGGTGATGGAGAAAGAAGAGTAAAAGAAGCGAAGGCGACGATTTAGAACAAAACGTAAGAGAGGAGTTTTTTTGGGGGGTGGAAAAGCAGAGCTGTCATTTTTCAGCAGAGTGTTGACTAGATAATAGAGTTTTGTTTTACCTCTGAATAAATTAAAACATTATTTGAAAATTGATTGTTCTAATTCTGTCAGGCTATGTGTGATTTCAACTTCAAGGGAAAAGATAAATATGCAACTTTCCTATTACAGCGTGAAGTCAGTGGAAATGAGAAACTGAGAAAATCAGACACAGTGGAGGACGAAAGGCTGCAGTGTTTCAAAAGCATCTTTTCTGTTTATTTGCTTGTTTTCTCTTTTTTTCTTCTTCAGTAAGATAAAGGCATGAGATAAAGGCGTTTTTTTTCTCCACATAACAGCCAATTATATAACAGATTTCTTCTTCATAACTCAAGAATCAAACCAATCAATCCACTACCATTAAGCATTTTCTCTGAGAGGTTATAATTTCCTACTGAAATATTTCTTAATGGGAAAATCTGATTCATTTGCAAGTTTGTCTTTTTCGTGTTTTTTTTTCTTTCTTTTTTTTACAAACAGGAAACACTCATGCAGACATACTTATTTCATCTGGTTTACATTCAGGGAGCATCACAGTTTCACCAAACACGCCGTAACCGCTTGTGTCCGACGCGCAGTCTGGGAGGCAAAGTGTTTATTTCTTAGAAGTCAGAGGAGATATATGTGTTGTGCAGCAGCAGAGTTTAATTCGTCCCCTGAACTGTGGGACGGTGAAGTGTGAGACATTCTTACAGCGAAGCAGGAGAGCGGACTAAGAACAGAGCAACATTACCAAGAGGACGTTACACTTGCACATTTAGAGTCAAACGTTTTACTAAATTGTGGTGTGCACTATAGAAAACCTAAAATCACAGTTACTCAACAGAATCATATATGGTAAAAGAAAAGAAAAGAAAAGAAAAACAAAACAAAACGACTCTTCTTTTATAATCTTAGTGAAAAAGTCAAAAATTAGCACAACAGCGTCTCAGGTTTCATTTGAAGCATTTTGGATGACCGTGACGAGCGGAGACAGAACCTGGCATCACTGTGCTGTCTGAGAAACCTTAGAAATGGAATAACTGCAGCTTCATACCTAATATAATCCTTCGTGTTAACCCTAACACGAAGCCATCAGACCTTCTGCCTGTACAATCCCCTAAGTGTTAAATGACAAGACGTGTCTCCGGCTGCGTTTCCCTTGCAAATGTGCGCAAAAATTTCTTGATTTTCTGCTAATTGTCGGGAAAAGAAACACAATTTCGCAAATTTTGTGTTGCCGTCAAATAAGTAACGGCATTGAAATCGCGCAAATACGTTTGTTCACACAATAAGTCGATAAAAGATACGCCATATATGTCCTCCTACCACCTACAGTGTTCCTGCTGTAGTTTTGCGAAATTTTGCAACTCATCCTATCGCAAAACGTTTTTACTGAAAAACGTAAGCTTCATCGAAATTGCCTCTTGTTTCCATTTAGCGAATTCCAATTTGCGCACTTGTATGGTCAATGGAAACGCAGTTTTGCTTTTACAGCTTTTTCATTGAAGCTGTAAAAGCCAGAAGTTCATCCACTGTTCTGCCTTTACAAGTGATTCTGTGACTGAAGGCGCCGTATCTCGCTGCAGAAGTAAACACATGTGCTTGTACACCAACACAAAGAACAAAACGAATACACCACTCTTTACAGCTCAGTAGCACAAACCCCTCAGTTGACCAGCAAGACCCGCCTTGAAGCAAAATATACTCTAAACTCCGGTTTGGTACACCTTTAAACATCTGAATGTAGACCGCCAAACAGAGCTATGATTGGCTGGTTTCTCCCTCCCCCCACCGTGAAGCGTTCACTGCTTGGGGCCGGAGGGGCTGGATCTCTGGGCGGCGTGGCACGGGTCCAGGGACTCCTTGGTGGCGCCGTTGTAGACGTCTATGTCCTGATCGGTCCA
Organism: Poecilia latipinna; assembly: GCF_001443285.1. Lineage (NCBI taxonomy): Eukaryota > Metazoa > Chordata > Actinopteri > Cyprinodontiformes > Poeciliidae > Poecilia > Poecilia latipinna. The sequence goes on along the minus strand of NW_015112693.1, from coordinate 133,936 downwards.
GGGGGCGATGTTGCCCAGTGCCGAGGAACTGCAGTCGGCGAGAGCGGCCACTTCGGCGGGCTTCAGCACCCGGTCCCACAGGTTGAACTGGGACAGCTCCCCGACCAGAGCCTGGGAGGCGTCGAAACGCCCGCCTAGTGTGTCCTGGAGTAGAAAAACAAACCACTGTAACCAACAAATGGCTGAATGTCAGTTGAATGTTTGCTTATTTCATCATAAGCAGAGCTTTGCCAATATATTCATCCAGTGAACTTTTAGCACCACAAACTTATAAACAGTTATGATAAAAAAGCATGAAAACTGTAGGAAATGATGTAAATGTATAACATTTGTCTGTGACTCTTACATACAGTAGAAGTGGATGAATTGATCATTGATACATTTTGTCTGAATAACAAAAATAACGTGACCATCAAGGAAGAGAGGTTAAAAGACGATTATCGGGGTTATAAAAAACTGTGTTTTAAACCTTTTTTATCATCATCAACTCACGCTTACACTGACCTACTGTAAGTCTGTCGAGCTGCAATGCTGTCAGGTCTACTACTGTGTCCTCATTCCTGGTTAAATAGTAATGAAAAGGGATCAAAATCCCAAGCCTCGCTGAGAAGCACTGATTTATGATGATTCTACAAAAATAAGATTAAAAATGTTTATTCTACTCCAGGGCTGCCTCTTGAGGGGACCGTGGGGGGATTTTCCAATAAAATTTAGTCAACACATCCACACAACAACAGTCCATAAAGTGCTAGTGCCATCGAAAACCTACCCATCAAATCAACTTGTTTAGCATTGGCGCATCGCTTTATTGAATTGGAAGCTCCTGCTGTGTGCTTCACATGTTCAGCGAAAGGACGATGCGATGCAGAATGAGCGTTGGGTTGTTTCTTTGACAGCAGCGAGGAGGGATAACACAAGATTTTATCATGGTTATGTAATGTAGCTGACTGACTAATGAAGGAAGGTGGCAACCAGCTGTACGGATTAGCACCGCTAACGTTCATCAGGCACCAGCTTCTCATCTGCTGATCAGAAGTCCTGTCTACAGGGTTTCTGCAGACGTTTAATGATCTTAAAGTGACAGAAATGTACATTAGAAAACAGCATGTTTTGTGATTCTCTCTACAGCCTTAACCCACATAGTGAAAAGGTTTCTTTGCAGATTGCACCCAGCCTCGTGTGGATGGGCAACAGAAGTGAGCCAATGTTGAAGACAAACGTTGTCCAGCCAACCGATGTTAAATTTACGCTACCTCATGACAGACATAAAAAGGTAGCTAGCTAGCTAGCTAGGGTATATTAGCAGCCAGTTACCAGTTGCCTAAACCGCCTCATGTTTACATGTTTGATCAATGTAGTCTACCTATTGTTTTTTTCAGTTAAAGATTTCTGTGGCATTCAAACTTTTGCCTCACAGGAAAAAAGTACATAGAATGTATCAGATTAATGCTGCAGTAGTATCACATGCATCGCTCCCAGTCAGAAACAACCAATCAGAGCCAGGAGGAGGGTCTTAGCGCTGCCAGTCAATGCTACCCAATGTGCTAATGGCAGAGAAACAACTTACCGCCACAGAAAAACTGTTCATCCACCATAGTCGGTGGCTATGCTGACTAGCCTGAGAGTTCACAACACGCTACGCTAGCTGCAGCACAGCAAAGAGCAAAGAGTGCTAAGACCCGCCTCCTGGCTGTGATTGGTTGTTTCTAGCTAGCATTGGGAAAAGACACGGGAGCTTTTCACAGATTACCTAAGTCAAACCATTCTGTAAAGATATAGAACAGTTTCAACAAATATGTAAAAAGTTTTTTTCTATGAACGGTACACACTGCAGCTTTAAAAGTTCTGCCACAACAAAATTTAAGAATTATGATTAACATTTTTAAGGTCAACTTCCACTTTTTCAAAGTGGAAGTTGACATCTTACAGCCTTAATTTTAGATACACGAATTTAAGACTTTTCTGAGGACACACTGTGTCTGTAGCTATTATTCATTCATTCATTACAAAAACATCATTTCCACAAAAATGGCCTGTTCTCCAACATTTTATCCATCCATCCGTCCAGCCCACCTGCTCCTGTCCCAGTATCAGGACTCCCCCAGGCTTGATGGGATGCCAGGCAGCCAGTCCCTCTCCTCTGCCCTTCATCTTGCCCCCCTGGTAGGCCTTCCACACCCCGTCTCGCAGGGTCCAGCTGACGCAGATGTGCTGCCACTCATTCTGGGGTAAGGACAGAGGAAGCTGCGCCACCTGAAGGTAAAACAAAACACACACACACACACACACACACACACACAAAAAGAAAAACACATGATGGTGGTGAATAACTTGTTTCACCTCCTGCAGCTGTAAACAGTAACAGTTGCCTTTGTTGACATTTTCTTCTACTTTAATCAAAGTGAGGCAGGTAGCTATCATATGGCTATCACATCATATAGTAACTTAAATATAGAGATGATACCTGAAATGCACAAAGTAAGTGTAACATGCTTAACAGCACATTATTAGACTGCAAAGTTCAAGTACTTTTTTGTCTTTCTGATTGGATGAAAACGATCTGTCTGCTAATAGCTGGTGGTGAGGTTTATTTACCTACGCTTTAAGTTGCGAACGCAGTTGCTTGCATGTTAACAAAATATTTTTCATACAGCAGAGACATAAAATCACACAGCTTTTTGGCCCTCTTGATGTTCCATACATGAGAAGCAGGAACGTCAGAGAGGAGCGCAACATGTCAGACGCAAATTTAGCGACCGAATGTGAAACTTAAAACTCATGACGCAACAAGTTATTGTTTGCTTACAAAGACTTATGCACTCACATCGGTTTCACCGCACACTGAGTTTGGTGACACGAAGACAACGCCGTAGAAACACAGCCTTTTTTAGCTACACTGCATGAAAAGTGAGGGTGTTTAAACATCTCACCATGGAAAGCATGGCTGTGACGCCCACCGTTATTCAGCTTTAGCTCAAAGAAACCTCTAGGACTTTTACTCCGCTCAACTTCAGCAAATTTCTTCTGTAGCGTGTCATTTCCAGTCCTATCGGATCGGTATCGGTTGAGATTAAACCTCAGATATAAATATTGGTATCGGAAGTGGGAAAAAAGTGGATCGCTGCATCCCTGAGGGTAAAGCAACATTTACGACTGATGAGTGTGAGAAAAGCTCTCTACCTTGTCATTTATGAGCAGCTCGACCGGATTGTGTACTCCCTGCAGCAGGACCAGCTCGTTGGGCTGCCCGGGCACGGAGTACGAGAACGGGGTCCCGATGCCACCCTCTTTGGGCTTGAGCCACACACAGGCAGTGAAGGCGTACATCTCGGTGATCTCTTTCCTCACCAAGCCGTGCATGTAGCTGGTCCGCATGGGGAAGGAGAGGACGAAGCCGTCGGGAAACGAAGGCTCTGTCAGCGCTGTGGAGACACAGAGCAGGGGAAATGAAGAGAGGTCGTCAGAAAGCAAGAAACAATGAAAAAGATGGGCTGACAGGTGAATGCTTCAGTGACAAACCTATATGTGTGTACCAATCTGCTCTTCATAGAGTAACACACACATTGGGTGGCTAATTAGTTGGGCTATCTGCTGCAGTAGCTAACCTTCAGCTAGCTGTTCAACTTCCCGGTATTTTATCAGCTGTAGCAGCAAAACATTGATACATCATCGATAAGAGAGATTGGTAGCGCTACTTTTGTTTCTACACCAGAACCACTGATTTATTTACACCACTTTTCCAAAGAGCTGGAAATTTCTCTCTAGTAAAAAAAAGAAAGGGTGAAGACGTCCTTTTCTTACTTTTAGAGAAAACTTCGGTCACTCCTCAGGCCTTGTATCTTAGCAACGGTGTGATGAAAACATGTTAAGACTTTTTAAACTATAAACTTACAAAGCCTTGCTGTACCTTAACCAGCCCACGTTTAGTGCTAAAAATGTGTTTGGATAAATAATAAACTTTGACTTTTATAAAACCGTTTGGTTAAAAGGGACTAAGTAAGTGTTCTTGAAGCTTTCTGGCTTTGCTAATCTCTCTCTTTATCCTTTAAATTCCCAGATTTTTGTTTGAAATACACCTATTTATCATTTTCGGTTTTCCAGTGGTTTTCTGCCCTGAGACTTGATGAAACACAGGTTTAACGACGAAACTAAATCCGAACTTAATGGACTCTATTTATAGCTGTATTATTTGCGTGCCCCCTGTCCCTGCTTGACATTTCCCAACCCTCAGCCCTCATTAGCCATCTTATTTTCATCCACACGGTGTATTTTCCACTGCTGTGATGACCCAGTTCACCCGCGGCGCTCGTTAAACTTTCATTTCGGGCGCCGCTCTCGGTGCTTTCATGTCAGAGCGCGCGGACGCGGTTATCCGCTTCCTCGTGGGTATCGGTTTACTCCCACAGACACTCACTGTGCTCCAGCTCCATGATGCGGTGGTTGACGGAGTCGATGCCCTTGTCGATCTTCTCGTGCTGATCTTGCGTCTCCTTCCTCATGCCCTGGCGCTCCTTCTTCAGCAGTTTTATCTTCCTCTCCAGTTCCCCTTCGAGGTCCTCCACCCTCCAGACGCTCTTTCCCCGGCCGGGGGAACCTTTGGAAGAAGTCGGCCTGGAGCCGTGGGAGTGCGGGGAAGCAGGACGACGGCTTCCCGGGGCACCCCCCGCTGCTGGGGATGGAGAGCCGCCGACCGACGAAGATGGAGTCCTGCCAGTGTCCCCGGTCTGGGTGTTGCCGCCGACGTGGCTACCGCTGCTGCTGCTACCGACGACCGACGAATCTGTGAGGTTCAGGGCTCCGGGACCTATCTCCGCCTGTAGAGTGGAGGGGAAAGATAATAGTATTTAGCAGTGCGGAGAAACAAAAGGTCAGACACGTACAGAAGTTAACAAAGAAGAAGGGAAAACAACAGATGTACTAAAAGACATATATTATGTAGAAACAAAGACGAGGCTTTTACCAGCTGTTTCAGCTTGATTATCTTTATGCTAGGACAAACAGAAAACTTAGAAGAATCTATGACACTAAATTGGGGCCATAAAGTTTGTTCAAAAGAGAAAAAAATTGAAACTGAAAATAAAAATTAAAGTTGAAATATTATTTTAAACCTGAAAAAAACTTGAATATGAAAAGTAGTTTTGAAAATTTTTTTCAGTTTCAAATCTTAATTTTCTGTTTCATATCTTTTCAATTTCAAACATGTCTTTTCCAGTCTCAGTTATTTTTTCAGATACAAATTGTTTTTCTTTTGAACAAACATATGGCCCCAATTTAGCTCTGTAAGACATTTGCGTGTAGGGATGACATAATAAACCTGAACAATAGATGATATGAAAAGTACAAACCTTACAAACAAATTGATATTAACTTTAATCATAACTGTGTGGCTCAACATATGGAAACCCTTCAGCATCTTTGCTCTTATTTTAAACATTGAATCTGATCCCCAGTTGTTCGATTTGAACAACCTTTAAAATGTATTATTTGTTTAGTGTCATTTTATAGCGCAATCAAATAACTATGCTACCTTCAGTTGTTATAAATATGCTACATAAACATATGTATCATACATAAAAAAGGAATTTGACTTTGAAATTTAATGCCTTGAAATCGGGTCTGTGTCTCTTTAAGACGACTCTGTTCTTTCTTTGCCTTCATCATCTCAACAGTGCTACATGCTATAATGCCATTATGCTGCGTCAATTTTCTGTGATTTATACTGAGATTATATGATGCAGACGTGATATAACAAAATGTGAAAATGTTTTTAAGGCACTTGCAGGTAACATTTTTTTGTTATATTTTCTCAACAAGCAAGTTGAGGACTGTAAGAGCTGTTTTTTATGAATACACTGGCAGCTATTGCAGTAGGGCCATTATTTGTTCTTACTTCATATTTCTATTGAAGAAATTTCAGATTAAGACCACAACATATACTATGAGATCTTCATGTACTAATTTCAAAATGCTGCACAATGTCCAAAAACAGTCAATTAATGACTCAATCTGCATCTGTTTTAAGCAGTTTTTAAAATTTGTATTTCTCAGAAATTGTATCTGGAGTAGAACTAAGTTTTTTATGGGCTCTTCATTTGATGTTCTAGGATTTCATTTCCATCAAGCCATTTGTTTGGTCTGATCCATGGCCTTATAATGACAGATTTGGATTAAACCTCATTGTGTCAAGCCTTTTTTAAGATTAAAATCTTACACATAACAACATTATAAACTCATTTTACTGGTCAGTGGTTGTCTACAATTTCTGGATATGAGGGGGAAAAACACTTCCTAAAACTGCTTTTTTTTTTTTTTTTGCAAAGTAAGTGTTTTAAAATGAGCTGCAGCCATACTGATAATCACTCAAGCCATTAATAAGATGCAGAGCATAAGCTACAGAAAATAATAAATAATGTGTCTGCGAGGCTGCTGTAAACAGAGACAAATCCGATGCAGTGGATGAGACGTTTGCGAGGGCGATGTGTAATATCAAGAGAGTTGCTGAGGCGGTGGATCTCCACATCAAGGATATAAATTCACACTGATGGAGACAACCTTGTGACTGCGCTCACCGAGGGCTGGCAGCGATGCACAGATGCGTCTGTGTGTGTGTGTGTGTGTGTGTGTGTATGTGTGCGTGCTTAAGATTTTCTACACCTTGTAAGGCCCCATTTTTTCCAATGTTGTATGGATTTACGAGGTCCGACGTGATAAGAAGAGCTGCAGTTTTTGGGTTGGGTGACGTTGACAGCTAAGTTTTGATGTGAGTTTATTTTGGGTTTAGCGTTAAGGTCAGGCTTTAGTAATGAACCGAAGTCAATGTGAAGGTAGAAAAACAAAACGTGCGTACATGTGCGTGGATAAATGTCTTCTGTTTCGCAATCTGAGAACACACACACACACACACCTTCGGTCTCTAAATCCCGAACCACCTCAGCAGCCTTTTTCCCGTCCGGCCAGCTTCATGTTTTATTTACAACAACGTCCAAGTGTTGGATGCTGAGCAGGCAGCCGACATAATGGGAGGTGGGGCGCACTGGGGTGTGAGGGCCGGCTTACGTGGAAAGATTTCCCCTGAGCATGTGGGAGCGGGAGCAAGGCATGATGGGCATTTGTGTCAATATGAGTTGGTTTGTAGAGCGGAGAGGGAGGAATAAAGACGGACAGGCAGCCTGTGCGTCAACATTTTGTGAGATGATTCAGTTATTAGCCTCATTTTTCCAGCAGCTGCCCGATGAATAAGCAAACTAGGATGCTACTTAGGACCTCCAGGCCAGCAGGGGGCGCTCGACACTGCAGAGTACAGACATCAAACTGTTTTTGAATAATAAACCGACTTTAAAATTTGCTATGAATGTTAAAAACGAGGATTAGAAACACAACTGTACATCCAGTTCTAATAACAAGAACAAAACGGGAAATTTTAAAAATCTATTTTAGCTAAAGAATTAATAACCAGGGTAGAATAATCAAGTCAAGGCTTGACTGTGTTGTAGATTTTATGCTTATGTAGTTCTAAGGAGGTGAAACTGCCTCAGAAGAGTTAAAAAAAGTCCCCTTTTGTGTTTCGAAACTGGAATAAAGGTTTCATAATTACAATTTTTGTAATTAATAATTACGGGAAACACTAGGTAAGATGACATGTTATAAAAAACTTATATTTTTTTAAATGACTTGAATAAAACCAAGAATTGGGTCAGAAAAATAATAAAAAGGACTTTATTTCAAAATTATGAATACCATTTGTTGCAATCACCTAATTACTGAAACCAACAGATTTGGGTTGTGTAAAGTTTTGATTTCCCACGATAAAAATGATATTATGACTTAGTTTTAGAGTGTCACTCCAGGGCAATTAGTGTCCCCCATTTTTCTGCCTTTCCAAAACTTTATAGAGACACGCCTGCTTGTTCTTCTTTCAAACTCGCATATTTTATGAAAAGCAACAAGAACGTTTAGCCAACCTTTTAAACATGTTTTTGTCATTTTTATTTCTTTTAAATGTAAGCCCGTCCACCCACCTTCTCCCTCCAACGTAGGCCTACATACCTCTAGTTTTTCGATCCGGTCCTTCAGGTCCATGATGGCCCTGGCCAGCTCCTCCACCGCCCGGGCCGTCTGCAGCTGCGCCGCCGATGTGGAGCTCACGTCGTCCCCGGCCATCACGCGGCGGTTCCCGCTCCACACCCCGACGCTCCGCGCCGGCGTGGTCCTCTCGTCCTCCAGGCCACTCTCACACTCACTCAGCTTTCCCGTCAGCTCCCGGATGGTCCGCTGGTCCATGAGGATTTGGTCGTTCTGCTGTAAGACCATCTGCCGGAGGTTCTCCGCTGTCGTCCGGAGGTCTTCGTCTCCCCCGTTCCCGTACGGAGGCTCATCCGCCTGCTGCTGCTTCTGCTCCCGTTTCTGCCTCAGATCTTTGGTCTTACACTCCCCAACAGGTAGAGGAGTACAAATCAGCCGACTGAAGCTGTACTGCTTCGCCGACCCGCCTGCCGTCTCCTTCCCCAGATTCAGCTCGTTCAGCGTGGGGACCTCCAGGTCGATGCCGCCCAGTCCGTTGTCCACTTCGTAAGACCCCGGGCCGTGCAGAGCTCCCAGCGGCCCGGCGTGAGCCACCGACCCGGACTCCAGAGGCTGGATCAGAGCCTCTGAGGTCATGGTGCCGTTATCGCCGGCGGTCACGCCGCGTTTTCGGGGATAAACGCTGGCGATGATGCAGATGACCGCGCCGAGGAAGGCGAGAGAGCCCGCTCCCACCAGCACCACCACGAACTTCATCACGCCTGTGAAAGCCGAGGAAAACAGACCGGATCAATCGCCTTCACAAACATGCAGCATCACTCCGTACCGCAACGAGCAGGAGGACACGCGCTACACGAAGAGCCTTACAATCACGACAAATACAATAAGTGTTAACGAAAACAAGAGGTGTCATTTTTCTTTTTCAGGAGAAAATATGACGCTTACGTCGACTTCAGCTGATTCCAGTAGCGCTGCTGCGTCCTGTCTTTCTTTCCTCCCTCTGAGTGTGATATCGATGGCACCGCGCTGTCTCGACCTGCGGGGATGCTCTCCGTCTCTGCGTTGCTAAGCTGCTCTCTCCTCCGTGCGTGCGTTGCCATGAGGACGACTGCTGGAGGAGGAGCGTGACTGGTGAGAGTTGAGGTGAGCTTCCAGCAGCTGCGCGAAACAAACAAGGCCGTGATGGATCTGTGGGCGCGCGAGCGTGTGAGAGCGCGTGTGTGAGAGCGCGTGCCTCGCCTTGTGCATCTCTGTTACTGAAAGGGCAGTGGACGAAAAACAGCAAAACGCTAGCTGTGGACGTGGAATGTAATGTTAATCTGAGTTTTGGAAAGAAACCCTTTTTTTTAACTTAGTCACCCGAACTGAGGTTGTTGCCCTAAGCAGAATTTAATTTGGAGGGACGTCCACCACTCACCGCATCAACGCTGACATGTCGTTTATAATACGGGACTACCGAGGTGTCCAAAGTGTTACTACGGAATATTAAAAAAAGATAAAAAGAAAATGTTCAATTAATCTGTGTAATTAATTAATCAAGATTAGCTTGTTAAACAGCAGGGTTTACTTTTATTTAAAAGTGGACCTTAGTGTTCATTAAACCACATAAAGTGTCCCATATCCTGCAGTAGCTTCTGATAACAGACTGAATATTTTTCATACCAAGAAAATGGAAAACAACTAACCCTCAAAGATTTACAGATTCGTTTTCTACAAAAATCAAACAACTTCATTCATTTTGTGAATATATTGTGTTTAGTTTAGTGTTAAGCAGTTAAAAATAATTAAAAAGAAGCATTATTATAATACATCCTGGGAGATGACATCACATGATCACAGGGCTAAACGGCAAACCGGAGTCACAAACCAAGACAACATGGCTCATCAACAAAATGAATATTTTATATGAGAACCAAGTAAGACGACATAATCACACAACACATGAGGATAACATGACAAGCCTTTAGCAGTACAGACTAAAATAGAACTGTCAATGATTAAATGTTCTGTCAGGTTGATATTTACACAGATATATTCACATGAAGATTAGTTTTGTAACTTTAGAAGTGCTGTTGACATTTGTATATACCTAAATGTTAACTAATATGTTTAGTGGACATATTATACTGTACACATATAAATATGTTCATTTGGAACCCCCTATTCATTCTTCATTATCCAAGACCGTTCTCCATAGATCCTGCATTAAAGTTGAGGAGAAACGTGCATCAATGTCTAAGCAGCTTATTCTTTGGGCCGGCCCCAAAGAATAAGGTCACGAAACTTTTTGAAAGGCACCAAAGACAAAACCTCAAAATAATCTGTATTCTGACTCAGCTCACTTACAGTTGAACCTATCCTTAAGCCCGCATGCACACATGCCATTTTATAAGCCGACATGCATGCCAAGTCACATGTCTGTGCATTCACAGATGTGGCACAAGCCTAATATGTAATTAATGCAAAACTGGGTCACAGACACATAATTTGTTTTGGGGGAAAGAGGAATACGGAGATAATAATACCAATTTCACAAACTCAAGCAGCTTTTTCTGTTTTATCCTCCTAGAACGTTTTTGCAACATGACTAGAAGAAGGGCTACGAGTTACTGTAAGCTTGTTTAGACCAAGCTTATAACAACAGCTGGAGCTTACAGCCTGATATTCATGCAGCATACTTACTGCACGCGTGTAATTTGCAAAGATTTATCAGCCTAAAATTGATTTTGCGTAAACACGAAGAGCTTCAGGTTGTGCAGCTTTATTTAGTTGTCATGTGAAGCAACAGCAAGCACATCTGTTTTCCAGGCCATGTCTTTGATAAATGACTGTTGAGATTAACAATATATACGACAAACGCCTACATATTTTCAGTAATGCTTTAAAATGTTTGTAATGTGTAACAGTGAAATAAACATTCAGGGTTTCTACACATTAATAGCTTTTTATTTACAGACCATATTGATTGGAAAAATGAAATAACTAAAAAATAAAACAGTGTAGAAAAAAAGAGTCTAAAATCTGTAATTTAAATGTTATGGTTTAAGTATGAGTCACCCAGTATTATAAAGTTTTGCTAAATGTTTTCTGATGAGACAAACATCAGAAGAACTGAGTTGCTAATTCAGAATACAGAAACTTACACAACCAACCCGACACACACACAGTCATGTTTTCATCACTTGTGGGTACTTCACATTGACTTCCATTAATTTCTACAGCCTAAACCTAACCATCACATACCTATCCCTTTCTTTAATCTTCACCCTAAACCTAACCATCACATACCTAACCACTCACCCAAAAACAACAATTTCCCTCATGGGGATCAAGAAAATGTCCTCATAAGGAGCAATGGTCCCCACAACCCCACATGTAGAAAGAAATAGGTTCCTATAAGGATATGAAAAATTGGTACACACACATACACACACACACACACACACACACACACATATGCATGCACACACACACACACACACACACACACACACACACACACACACACACAAATATACACACACATAGACAGAGTCACTCAGGGTGCCTCTTATTACTGAGACATCTAATTTGGTTCCATGTGGGTCTGACTGAATGCTGACCAAAAATACAAATGAAAACAGCTAAAGATGACACACAGTATGTTTCAAAACCATCTCTCTACCAGCAAAGGAACAAAGCAAGCAGCCGTGGTAGGAGCTGTTTGAACTATTCATCGCAGCATCAAAACAGAGATGAAAACCCAGGATGGCCTTAATGTCCCTCTAAGCCTCAGTCCTCCTGAAAATACACACAGAATGCTGCAATCCTAAAACAGTGTAACAGCGACACCCTGTGGAGGATTTGGGTGTTGAACTTTAATGACTTCTGCTTATACTATGGATAAAATAACCGATTATAATAAAAACATAGACATGTTTTTCTCTTTTCCTTTTTTACATTAAATGCAACCAGATGTTGGTAACAAGCCAAGTAGTCCACACACACAATGACATAAAAACAAACTCATCTTAAAATAAAGTTATGTCTGATAGCTGGAATAATACAGCATAGTTGATGTTGTTGACATCTGTCAATATTTAGAAAGCTTTCATGTAGCTATGCAACACATCAAAGTGATATGACTAGTAAAAGCACCGAGAACTTTACAAAATAAAATGACACTATTATTGTTAAGAGACAGTAATAACCTGTAGAGAGCTTGAGAAAGACCTGCAAAAAAAAGTACATAAGCTAAATAGAAATGGCCTTTATGGACAGGCGTTACGCAAGACTCCACTGCTGAAGAAACAAAACTTACTAGAGCATGATTTAAAGATGCTGCTCTAGATTTGGACAAGCCAGTGAAATACTGGGAGATTATAGTCTGGTCACTAGAGAATTAAACCTTTGATTTCACTGCACATGTTTGGAGGAAGGATGGTTTTGAATCTACATATGTCCCCAAAAACACTCTGCCAAAAGTGAGGTCTGCAGATGGGAACAACATTGTTTGGGCTGTCATACAGCCTATTTCCCTGGTAGACTTCACACAATTGAAGAAAAAATGAGTTCTGAAATGTAATGGAACATTCTAAGAATCCAAAAAAATAAATAAATAAATGTGTTGGTTTCCACACAAGACAGTTGTCAAACTGACACAGCCAAGGAGATTCTTCACTGGTTTCAGACAAAAGATTCAAAACTATGACAATGGCCCCGTCAGTCGATTGATTTGTATGCAGCTGGATTTATAAAAGGAAGTTAAGAACCAGAATGAATAGAAAGAACCCGAAGAACCATCAACATCTGAAGACAGTTAGTGTGAAAGTCTGAACAATGCATCCAACTAGTTTCTCCATACAGGAGACGTCTTCGAATGATGATAAACAAGAAAGAGTGTTCAATACTTATTATCTGTGTAGTATTATTTGTTTACCCATCTCTTCATTTGCACTCTAATTTGCATTGATTTATGTGTGTAATTCTTGAGCGATTTTACAAAAAAATAACTATGAAGAAAAATACTGAAATGCTGAGTGCTTATTTTACCCAGTTTTCCATCACATATACAGTCTGAGCTGCAGTGAAATAGTTTAGATTAAAGCCTCTTTTTGTGCTCAAATGGCCTAGTTAAAGTTCAGACCTATAACCAATTGAGATTGATGTAACATAAGCTCTAAAACTGACCAAGCATGTTTCCTTTTTACAAAGAATGGGCAAAATAAATCAATAAACAAAATAAAATAAAAATCAGTGTTATAGCTGAAGTTGTACTAAAAAACAACAAAATATCACTTTAGGAGGCTGGATATAAAATGCAACCCAAAATTATAAGAATTTATTAAATAAATAAATAAAACATACCTGGAGCGTTGCTATGATTCTTTCAGGCTTTGTTTGAGAAATTGTATCTCCCGTGGCAACCATTCAGCTGTGCAAAACACCTGGGTGGACTTAGCTCCGCCTCTCAGGATGGAGATCTTCTGAAGGTGGATGTTTAGAAAGAGAGTTTTTGAAAAGACAGAGGCACAATTTCAAGGTGTTATATAATGAAGTACTTTTTTTTTTAAGTCACATTTGATATACACAGAATTTTTATAACAACTGAAGGTAGCAGTTACATGATTGTTCTGTAAAATGTCACTTATGTGGCTGGAAAACACATACTGCTGCTCCTTTAAAGCAAAAAAAAAAAAAAAAAACCGCTAATCAGGTTCACTGGTACTGCCGCATTAAAAACAAAGTTGTGTGTTTATGAATAGATTCTTAAGATCTATTTGCAGTTCAGCTATATCTCCATTAGCCAGCAGAGCTGGCAACTGGTGGAAAAACAATGACACCACAACTAAAGAAACCTTGGAAGTATTTTTAGAGCGCTTTTAATCAAAGGCCTTTTACAAGAAACACAAAAACAACACGTAACAGGTTCACTGAATACATTATCTGTACAGCAAGAGGTTGCAAAAACATGCTTCACAAACATTTTTTCATGTCATTATCGCCCTCTGCCTTCTTCTCGTCACCATCGGTACAATGTACTCATTTCAAATCATCATAAAACCACAACAAAAAAACCAAAAAAACAACCTGCAGTCTCAACACATGAAAAAAAATACGACCATTAACAATGGCTCATTCAAACAAATAGCCTTACATTAAAAATAATTATGCATATTTCAAACACGTATTAAAATACAGTACAAATATGAAAAAAAACCCCTTAAAAAACAACAATCCGTAATTGAGTATTTTTGATTCATACATTAAAACGAGGATCCTTCAGTTTGTCCTATACATGCTGATCCAGCACTTGGAAATTACAACATGAATTTACAAAAAATTTCAAAAGGGGGGGGAAATTAAGGAGATTATATTTGGTTACATAACAGGCCACTAAGTTGAGTTGTGCTACCCCCGTATGAGAAGAAAAGCAACGCTTTCCAGACTAAACATCTACCAATTGCTAGTGTCACCACCACCTAAAAGAGAAGAAAGATACAGAACATGAGAAATATTTTGAAAATCATCCCTCCATGAAGAGAGAAAAGCTGTTTGTTTTTTTTTTAGTTCACAGCATGTTTGGAGTTAAATAAAAGATTAAAGGAGACAGACATCTTCATTCGTGGTTAAGGTAGTTAACTTATTTCTTCTCGTATAACGGAATAAATCCAACAGCGGTGTACTGGTGGTACAAAACAAACATACGGATACGACCTCTACATCTGTGCCTTCAAAATAAACATAAAAAAACAACACATCAGAAACAGTGTGAACTTCTTACAGTAATGAGATCCTTACAGTCACCAAGCTGAAGTCGCGACTATCTAACAGCTGTCCAAAGAGCCAAGCAAGAAGAGTGGGAGCACAGCTATAAGGCAACGCATGCGGACAAAGGTATAATACACAGAACCGAGTGGAGGACTGGGAAGGTCCGGGAAGAGCAGGAAGCACCATAGAAAAAGAATCTGAGAGTCCAAAAATATGATCACCGTCAGAGGTTCTTTTGCTTTAAAGAACAAGAAGAAGAGAGCGAGAAACATTTTGAATCGTGTGAGCGGAAAACTGTCCATCAAATAAAAAATATTTTGGATCATTTGGGACAAAAGTGGCAACACAAAGAAGTGAAATGAGTAAGTTTGAGTGAAATGAATGTTTGACGCTCAAACTCTTTCCACTTAATGAGCTAAATAAATATTTAAAGTTAAATAGCTAGCTACACTTTCTCCTTCATTCAGACAATTATTGATGGCAGATAACTATAGGGATGGACAATATATCAGCAAGAGCATCGGTATCGGCCGATATTAATCATTTTTCATTATTTCGGTGTCGGTCCAATATTAACAAGCATTACTTATTTCCTCTTGTTTGTCGAGGGAGATGAGTTTGGTCATGTGAGAGTTAATATCATATGTCAATACCGGTTCAAATTTTTATCGGCTCAAATTTTCATATTGATACATCCTCAGAGAAAAGTTACTCAAAGGTTGTTGCTAGGAAACCAAAGAGTGAGTGAGTTAGTTGATGCCACCAAAATTGCTAAGCTGGCTGTGAAATGTTGAGCAGCTAAAATCTTTGCTCTGCCTACATTACCCAGAATGCTGTGCCATTCTGGATCAGTTCAGTGAAATTATGTATGATGTATTATCTATTCATTATGATCACATGTATGTCGTAATATATATTTGTAATGGAAACGCAGCTACTATCATGAAACATGGGAAGACGGGTAAAGCTAAATACAGGGCGGTTCTGAAGGAAAGCCAGCTACAGGCTAGAAAACGAGGACAACAAGCCCCAATGTTCAGCCAAAACTACAACTGGACGGTTTAGGAAAGAAAATGCACAAGTTTTAAACGGTACCTAACACAGAATCCAAGACAAAACCTACGAAACGATGTGCAGAATCAGGCAGAGCTGGACAGAAATAGATGCTGACTCAGGGGAGAGTGAGTACTAAAGCCTGCTTCTTTTACCCCCCACATCACAATTATGTCATACTTTGTTTTAGTGTATTCCAAAAACATTAAGTTTGTGGTCTTAAAGGCAGAAAATGTGGAAAAACCTAACGGCCGCCTCTAATGTTCCACAGATGTGAAACATCGGGCCGTAAAAATCACAGAATCAGAAACAGTGGTTGGTTCGTGGAGCTGGTTGCTTCTGGACCTTCGTGGGTTGAGAGGCTAGGAGCGAATGAAGCAGCTGAAGAAGGAAGCTGTGAAGGTTTGGGAGAAACTGAAGCAAGAAGTACGAATTTTTACAAATTAAAAAGTTGGTTTTGCATTTAAACACGTTCCTACTCTGCGTTTGTACGCATGTGTGTAAGACAGAAGAGGGGGAAAAGAAAGGCCTCGAGAAGCGGATCGACTTCACTGAACGTGTTTTTCGATGCAGTCAAGTGCATTGCATTCACCTCGCTGTACTGACGCAGTCTTCAGAGTCTACGTGCAAAAAACACATCTCTTTGTTAAAACATCAGCTGGCTGACCCCCTGTCCGATCACGTCGGGCGGGGTCAAAAGCTTGACCAAACACCCCCTCGTGTTGCCGATGGCGACCTACATGGGAACGGAGAGTCCACGTTGGTAATGGGCAAACTCCTTTCACTTCCAGCAAGTGTGCTTGATGAGAGCAGATGGGTGAGGGATGCACTGTTAGGACAACTGGTATTTGCAACAAACAGGCAGCCCCATCTCCCCAGCATGTGTGTATCAAGTGAAAGAAAACAAATTCTGTTTTCTGGCATGTGTGTGGCGCCAGTTGGATGTAATATGGCAATCTAAATGGCAAGAAGGCATAGAAGCTGCCTCTTTCTTTTCTTTTTTTTTTTGAAAAAATATGTTTTCTTGTACTATTTTATGGCTGGGTGTTATTTAGTTACATTATATTTGAGGGTTTCCCCCAGTGTATTATAAGCCTGGCGGGCCACCAGGCTTTACTTGTCCCCCAACACCAGGGTAAGCGCTGCTCGTTCATTTTAAAAGGAGGTTTTTTTTATTAACACACCAATAACATTGATAACAAAGATGGGTTTATAGTTAAAGGGACAGTATTATGCGTTTCCAGGCTCACAGTGCCATATTATAGCACAATCAAGTAACTATGTTAACTACTTGTTAAAAGAAATTATATCAAATATGACTTAAAAGAAATTTTACTTTGTAATTTAGCACCTTGAAATTAGGCCTCTGTTGCTTTAAAAACTCCTTCAGGAAGTCATTACAACATAGTTCCTCTATTAACCTCTATTAACACTTTAACAACATTTTTACCACCACTGAGAAGTAGCTAGCACAATGAGCTCAGCAGATGTGCAGTTACACCAGGTGTTTGCTAACTGCTGGCTGGCTAGTCTGAAGGAGCTGAGTGAGAGAGACAGAAGCTTGGAAACTGCAGCTCAGAGGAGCTGCATCTCAAAGGCAGAGCTAGGTTCAGCCAGCCCTTTTACACAACTGAATGGTTGCCATGGAGATCAAAGGATATCTCATACGTGAATGAAAGAATCAAGGCAACATCCAGGTATGTTTTTGGTGAGGGAATATTATAACATGATGTAAAGCTCAAAAAAGTAGATTTTACATAAAACTGCCCCTTTAAAGCACTGAACTGGGTGCAAGGCAGAGATGGTGGACCAATCATCCTCGCACACTCTGGTGGTGCACCTCTGCATTTTTGTAATCGGCTAATTTTCCCTCAGAATTGTCTGTTTGGAAGGTGTTCTCGCAGAGCAGCTTCACCCTCTACGAAGGCTGTCTTTCCAGTGAGTACCGCACCAAAGTATACGTCAAGTGCAAAAGACTCGCCGCTTGCTCGACTCGCTCGACTCAACTCTCTGAAAGCGCAACTATAAAGGCTTAGTCTTGCTGTAAGAGGTTTGTGCTGAGCGAGCAGAGAGACTGATGTGAGAGCATATTTGTTTCCAGGCAACTTTTAACATTCGTTAACAAAAAAACATGATGGGCCGCTGGTGGACTGCCCTAGAGCACTGACCACTGGGTTCAGCAAGTTCTCTGGGGGAAACCCTGAATTTCATTGAGTATCTAACCAATGATGGCAAACCCTTTGTAGAGTGGGTAGAACAGGGCTGAAGTGGCAACACTGGCATGATATACTTTATATATATATATATATATATAGTTTTCTATCCCAAATGGCATCACAGTTTGTATTATTGGATCTCTTATGGCTTCGGGACGGAGGAGTCCTCGGACGCTGCGGCGGGAGGAGGAGTGGAGGCGTTTTCGATGCTAGCGGAAGGTGAGGCGGGCCCTGACGCCGGAGAGGGAAACTCTTTTATGGTGACGGTCACAAGGTTGGTGGTTACATCGGTGACCACCACGTCCTTGCAGCTTGGTGCCATTTCCGGGTGCCAGTCAGGGTCTCCCTCGGTGGGGACCCTTTTGGGTTCAAGGGGGGGCGAGGATTGTTCCGGAGCCACAGAAGAAACTGTGGAGGGAGCTTTGTGCTGGCAGGGACTTCTGGCTCCCTCAGAGGCTTCCGAGCAGTCCATGGCATCTTCATCTTGATCTTCCAAAGATGGAGACGGAGAGGGGGGGACTGGGGTTTTGTTTGCTTCTGAACATGAGGCATTTTGGGTTTCTGGAGATTTACTGGATTTTGACTCCTTGGAGGCTTCTGCGGCAGACTGAGGGCGTTTAGCTGTGACGTTGCTGGAGGTGGAGGAAGAAGAAGAGGAAGGAGGCGGTGCCTGGCGCTGTGAAGAACTGCTGTTGCTGTCCCTGGGTCCCGTAGTCGAGCTGGACCCCATTTGGGAGTGAAAGGACATGGGCCCGCCACACTGCAGCCCGAAAGGCTTCCCGTACATGGGGAAGCCCAGCATCTTTAAAGGAGGCTGGAAAGGTCTGTAGGGGGCCTCCCCCTTCCTGCCGATGATGCGATTGCGAGACGGGATGTTTTGGCGACCCGTCTGCACGTTCCTGGACCCCGCCGCACCGCCGCCCCTGCCTGGCTTGTCGATCACCTTCAGGTTGAGGATTATCCGCCCTCTCTTGACTTCTCGGGGTTTGACCCGGCGGTTCAGGATGCGGACGGTCTCAGAGAAAGGGGAGACGTGCATGCGGGACTGGAAGCCACTCGAGCTGGAAAAGGCGGGCCGCGTGGGGTCTGTGCGAGGCAGGGGCCGCCTGGACATCCGGTGGCAACGGTGAATGTCTTTCTTCAACTTGTGGGTGGCAGCGAGAGAGTTGAGTTTGGGGGAAGGTGCTGGCACCGACGACGAGGATGAGGAGGAGAATGGTAAAGCATTAGGAGCAGCAGAGGAGGAGGAAGATGATGAGGAGGAAGATGCTCGGCTGGAAGTGGTTGAGGAGGACCGAGCCGTGCTCTGCCGGCTGCTGGAGGCGCGACTGGTGGGCTCTGCTTTCTGACCGCGACCCTGAGGAAGACGACGAAGTTAGAAATCTTATAAAATTAAAAGAACAAGAGCTATTTAGCTGTATAAGATGGGCTGCAATTTTTAGTTAGTACATGTGGCGATATTAAGTTGTGTAGAAATATTCTATATTAATAAGTATTATGTAGGACATTCATTAGAATCAAAAGATTTCAGTAAACAGATGACCAGGGATTCACAACCACAACTGCCTGCAAACAGCTGAAATCCAAAAATACTTGAGACTCCCCCAAATAATTCATATAGCTGCATATTTTAATAGTTCAAACACCAAATATACCTTAATATGCATTAACAAGCACAGTGGAAACTGTTTTAGTACAATCTATGGTTTTTCCCATTCTTGGAGCAACAGCCAATCAATGGCAAGGAATCTGAACGGAGCTCCTGGATTGGCTGCTTTGCAAACACCAGAAAATAGCGTGACAAGTAGCATTGTGTCTAAATATTTCAGTTTTTCCAGCTGCATTTTATTTGTGGTTTATGAATGTGAGGAAACAGAATTGCTGCATAATCAATTTTCATCCAATTCAAAATAAAAGCATGAAATTAAACATCTAAATACGTGAGGAATTTTTAACAGCTGATAACCAAAACGTTGACACAGATTTTAAAATTCAATTAACTGAAAGTTTACAAAAAAGCCAAGTAAATTAGTGCTTCAAAATTCATCTAGAGAAAATCAATTCAGGGGGAAGCTAAATGTGCTAACAGTTTTAAAGCTATCAAAAATGTGAAAGAGCTAAATAAAAATGTAGCTCTTCTATTAGCAGAAGTGTGCCCAGCACTGACTGTATCTCGTTAATTATATTTTAAGATATCAGAAAATCCACCTTAGATCAAAACACTTTAGAAAAACATCATGATATCAATGATGATAATTATTGATTACAAAAAATACCAAATATCTATGGGTTTTTTTTTTTTTAAGAAAAAATATGTTTAATTAGCTTTGACTGAGCTGAGCGTGGTGTGGAGAAAAGAAGCAGCTAAGTGGGTCAAAGTTCCCGTCTGAGGAAGGCAGGCCTTGCTACCTAAACACAAACATGACACGAGATGTGTGTAATATCTGGCTTTTGCACCTTTCTGACAGCGCTGTTAATTCTCAGGCTGATTTCTAAAAAAAAAAAAAAAAAAAAAATGGGTGGGGGAAAAAAAAAGAGGGTCACCTCAAATGTTTTTCTGCCAGCTCCACCTTGTTTTCATCTCATTTAGTAATGACAGAACACGCTCTGATGCGAGAATCGAAAATAGACTTCAAAAGAACTCGATGGCCTGCTTGTAGACGCCACGCTCCAGTTTCCTGCAAGGGGCTGAAAAAAGGCAAAACTTGGATATTTTATTGTCTTTTACAGTTGAGAGGGAGCTTTCTAATCGCATAAACCTACATAATGGACATTTCTATTCATAAACATGAGCTGTGTAAAAAAAGCAAAAAGTAGAAGTCGCACCTTTGCCACAAAGTTTTTGGGTTTCGGCCCACGTTTTTTGGGACCATGCATTTCCCTCTCCCGTTCCCTACAAAAAGAAAAAAGAAAAAAAAAAAGAGAAAAATTAGTTAGAACTGAAAGAGAAGCAGGCAGATAGAGCACCAGAAGTCACATTTTAATTGGGCCTTGTTCTCATCCTCCCTTCTCTGTTCTCATGTCCATTTCTGTTTCCATTTGATGTGTCAGTTTTAGCTCTGACTGCTTGGGTTTCCTGTAAACATCTCTGAGAGCAACAAGGGCCTTTCAAGTGGCTCGGAAGGACACACAAATAGAAAGTTTCCTCAGATAAACTTGTCAGAAGCAGTGATGAAGAACAGAAAAGGCGAAACAGAAAAAGGCAAACACCAGTTTAAAGTACACGAATGAAAATAAAAACCTACTTTAACGTCTTTGTGGAAGACGCAGCGGTTTCATGAGTGACTAAGTAACGGTAACAGATTATCTGGCATGTTTCTCACTACGCCCACATGATGTCTACAAGAACAGTCTGGGGATGCCTCACCCTGCTCCGTTTCACCAAGCGTTCAAGCGAGAAGGCAAAGGCAGGTCTTCTCAGCAAGAATGTATAATCTGACACTTGTGTGTTTACTTGGAACGCCTTCTGATATCGAGGACTGGGAATGTCCCAAAAAGCCCCTTTCATCTTTGGAAACGGAGGATTAAACCCTGTTTTCCCCCCTATGTCCAGCTAAATTGAGATCATTAGTCAGAGAAGCAGGTGACTCTTTTTCTTCCGACAGGAAAGCTGGTCAGTGTTGATGGGAAGATGGAAGGAGCTAAAAATATGGCAATCCTGGGAGGAAAATCTACTTAGCAGCTTCAAAATACTTGAGACTGAGGTGGTTAAAGACCTTCTGACAGGAAGATGACCCTAAACATAGAACTAGAGCTACAACAGAGGCTTGATGCCTCATTTCTAGTGAGTGGCGCGACACGAGTCATGTGATTGGGTACGCCCCTTTGTCTCTCCATTACAACCGACCTGTCCCACACTGGGCCCCTTCAGTTGTAAGTCAGTAGCAAAGGTAGGGTTAAGGTGGAGCTACTGCCATCACACAACCACTGAAAGCGGATGTCCTCCACATATACAGCTAAAGTAAATGGGCAGAAATCGTGGTGTGTAGAGGCTACTGATTACACTACTTTGTTTTGGTATGTAACATAAAATCCCACTGAAACATAATGTTTGTGGTTGTAGCGAGGCAAAACGTGGAAAGGTCTATTTTTGTGGGGAACTTTATCCATCTTCCACGTCCTTGTGATGACAAGAGCGCGATTTTCTCTGCTTCCATCCGTTGGCACGGCAACGTCGGAGCTCCAATAATTTTATCGTAACAACATGATAAACAGGAGAACGCTGTACGATCTCATAAATATAACTAACTCTGCACACTCTCATCGCAGCGCAGTGATCAAACTGCAGTGGCTCCAGTAAGCTGGAGACAAGCTCCGCTCTGCAGAAGCAAAAGTCTGCACAGAGGTCGTTTCTGCCCACTGCGATAACCTTTGACAGAGAGTCTCTATGAAAAGCATGATGCACTCGTCTTTTCTGTTTTAATGCGTTTATTGACCTTTACGCAGACTTGCTCTCAGTCATGCTAATTCAGACATGCTATTCTGTGAAAATCAAAAGTTCTGTTACTTTGTTGTTCATTTCACTTTGCTTCTCGTTGGGAAACTCTTGTGTGAAACAAATATGAGGAACATGGACACTGGATACAAGACTTAAAACATATAAGTTAATTCAGTGCATGGATTTTGGTCCATATAAAATAGACGATTGGACAATATACATAAAAAAACAACAGCCTTATTAATATGTAATATAATAGCTTTTGTTTTATCTTTACTCTTTGTTGAATTCCCCTTGTTCATTTGATTAAAAAAATCTGACTACGTTGTTTACATAAGTTGCTTAAAATCACATTTATGCTACAGAGAAGAATGCATCCACTAATAAGAGTAGAGCATCCCTTTGTTTAATTTTTATAATAAGTTTTCATTACATCTACATCTCTTGTACATGAAATGACACCACCTTCTACTTTAATCCAAAATTTTGTTTCCCCTAATTTTGGAGCTAATCTTATTTTACACTTACAAAATTAATAAAAGAAGACATATGTGGAAAAAGTCAAAAGACTGTTTAAAAAAACGCAGAAATTAAGCAACTGGATTTACTCACTTTTGTTCGAAACCCAGAATGAGCCTGTCGTCCAGGATATTCTCCTCTGGCTCCCAGGTGCTGTGCCTAAGCAGCAAAGAAATAAAAAAAACATGAGATCATGCAGTCGACCAGAAATGGATTTAGCTCATTAGCAGCAGCACAGCAGAACGTGAAAGGATGCCAGATCTGAAGCACTTGGAGTAAAACACTCACTTCATTGCCCATCCCTTCCATTTCACCAGATATTCAAGTCTTCCCTGTAAGAGAAAATCACATGGATTATTTAAAAAAAAAAAAGAAAACAGTGACAAAATTTTTAAAAACTTTAAGCTTGACTTGGGAAACCTCTGCAAAAATATATGTGTCCACATATGTTACTGACTGCAAATTTTCCATTACCTGTCACTGTGAGTTTTAAAAGAACAAAACACTTTAATCCTCCTTCATCAGAGTTTTTGCATTTTTATTGAATGGAGTCTCTCCATTTAGAGAAAAAGAACATTCAGTCTTGATTCTTTGTTAAATCAGTGTTGTTTGTTGCATTGTCATAACAAAATCCAGCTAAAACAAGTCTGTTCTATTTTTTAAATCATCTTTATATTAAAAAAATACTGCTCAGTTCCACATAACTTTAGCCAAAGTTAATATTAACCCCCATAAAGGGTCTGAAGACCCACATGTGTCTCTAGATCTGCCGGTTGCAGCAGACCCCCCCTGCTCTGGAAGAAAGCTATGCATTAAAGCAGTGGTCCCC
>NW_015112693.1:104108-106272 GCF_001443285.1 Poecilia latipinna | reverse complement strand
GAAAACCCCGCTTCACATAGATATGATGTCGGAAATGGCAACAGGGTTTTCAGTGCTGTGGTGGCGATGTAAGGGTATTCTGCCATGACTTTAATCCAAAACACCGGCAGAGTTGCTGTCTCAAACATACTTTTAAGGCCGCCGTCATTTGCGATCTCCAGCAGCTGATCTTCTTCTTGCACAGACATGCTAGATTCAGCTGGTTTGTTGACAAATGGGTCGCGGATCCATTCCTTGCCAGTTCGTGGGTCTTTTGTGGTTGGGAAGTAGCGTTCGAACTCCTTTAAAAGCAAAGACAGGTGATCGTGCACCAGCTGGGAAAATGAAGGCTCAGGCTCATTCTCACCCAAAATCCCCGCTAATGTTGGAAACATGTCAAATATGCCTTTGTTCACGCGCCGTCCCCACAAATCCAATTTGGCTTTAAATGCAGCTACTTTATCTGCCAAATTGAAGACGGTTGCCATTTTTCCTTGAAGTGACAGATTGAGTTCATTGAGCAGGTTGAATATGTCGCACAGGTAAGCCAATTTTGCGACCCATTCTTGGTCACTGAAATGTGCTGCCAGCGGTGACTTCTTGTCCGAGAGAAATCTTTGCAGCGGTTCTCGTAATTCAAACACTCTCGCCAGCGATTTTCCTCGGGACAACCATCTTATTTCAGTGTACAAGAGAAGGCGTCTGTGCTCTGCGTCCATCCCCTCACAAAGTTGCTCAAACAGGCGAGAGTTAAGGGCTTGTGCTTTGACGTGATTAATAACTTTAACAGCATCATTCAATACGCTGTTCAATTGTGGGGGCATTTTTCGGCTTGCCAGCATTTCCCTGTGAATGATACAATGTGTAGATTCACATTCAGGTGCAACTTCTTTTATCCGAGTAGTTAAACCAGACAGCCGTCCAGTCATAGCAGCAGCTCCATCTGTGCATATGCCGACACAAGAGGACCATTTCAGTTTTTCTGATATATAGCCATCCAGCGACTTGAACAGTTCTGTGGCGGTGGTGTTGGCTGGCAATGATAATGCACATAACATATCCTCATGCACATCCTCTTGATAAATATATCGCACATACACCAGTAGTATTGCCTTATTGTCAACATCTGTAGATTCGTCTACCTGGAGGGCGTAATGCGGTGATGTATTAATCCTCTCCAACAATTGTGTCTCAATGTCTTCGGCTATTTCTTCAATGCGCCGTGTCACAGTGCTAGCCGACAGAGGCACCTGCTCAATCTTTTTAACAGCATCCTCTCCAAGAACTTCACGGCAAATGTCTTTAGCAGAGGGCAAAATCAATTCTTCACCAATAGTAAATGGTTTTTTAGCCTTAGCAATACGGTTAGCCACCAAGTACGATGCTTTCAGTGCATTTGCATTTAGTGATGTGGTGGCCCTCAGTAATTTTTTCTGTCCATCATGTTCCTGTTTTTTTCTTTCAAAATACTCCAGAGGCTTGTCTTTTAATTCGGGATGTTTTGACTCTAAGTGGCGAAGCAGTTTTGATGGCTTCATTGCCTCATTAACAAGACGGTCACCACATATGACACAGAGCGGGCTTGGCATATGAGAATCACCTACCGGGACAAATCCATATCTCAAGTAGGACTCCTGGTATAGTCTGTTAAATGCTTTTTTTTTCTTGCAAGTGGGATCTTCTGTTTCTTCACTGGCCCTTTTCCCCGTCGTAAAAAAACTTTCTAAAGATAACTGTTTCTTACTCATTTTGACTGTTTATTACTCCGTTTTGGCGCACAAGAAAACCGAGAGAATCCGGTTAAAGGTTTTTCAAAATAAAAGCTCCTTCAGACTCCGATAATATATAAAGTGGATATATTTAATTATTTTTGCCACGGCCTGGTACCAATTGGTCCACGGACCGGTACCGGTCCGTGGACCGGGGGTTGGGGACCACTGCTGTAGATAATACAGTCCTAATCCAATCCTCCCAAAAATGTGGAGAGCCTTAGACACAGTGAATTACATTTTACATATTATATATGCATTTCATTGACACTTGCCTTTGGGAATTTATAATGCCTTCTAAAAGTAAACATACATTATTAAGCAAATCTAACATTTTGACATTACTCTTAGGGTTGCTATTAACAAGAACACAAAATACAAGTCATGTTTGTTAATTTCTACTTTGTACAATATAA
>NW_015112693.1:78704-101563 GCF_001443285.1 Poecilia latipinna | reverse complement strand
ATCCATATCTCAAGTAGGACTCCTGGTATAGTCTGTTAAATGCTTTTTTTTTTTTCTTGCAAGTGGGATCTTCTGTTTCTTCACTGGCCCTTTTCCCCGTCGTAAAAAAACTTTCTAAAGATAACTGTTTCTTACTCATTTTGACTGTTTATTACTCCGTTTTGGCGCACAAGAAAACCGAGAGAATCCGGTTAAAGGTTTTTCAAAATAAAAGCTCCCTCAGACTCCGATAATATATAAAGTGGATATATTTAATTATTTTTACCACGGCCCGGTACCAATTGGTCCACGGACCGGTACCGGTCCCCGGGATTGGGGACCACTGCATTAAAGTCAAACTCCTGTTTGTTTGAATTTCTAAATTCTGGTCTGTTTTTAGATTTTCATGCCTAGAACATATTCTCCACATTCAATGTACACAAAGTAAAAAGCATTTCTCGTCTGAAACTTACAACTGCAGCCCAACTACTACACCAACCCGACGTTGGTCCACCATAATCTATATAGCATCTTCCAGAATATGAAAACTTCTAGAAGTCCTTCCTTCATCAACCATGCATGATAAAATCCCTTCTAATGAAGTTTCGGGATTAAAAGACCAACATTTTAGCACGAGCTGCTTTTAAAGTTCCGTCTGAGACATCCTTTAACGTGATTCTTGAAGCATTAAAGATTTTAAAACTGCATACTTTGACTCTATAGCTTTAGCCGCAATTAGCTGGCATGAAAAAAAAAATCATGCCCTCCTCTCTGCTTAGCACAGCCCACATCGGCTGTGCTCGGATGTGTTGTTCTTTTGCAGCTAGCCGCTTCTTCTTTGTGTCGCTTTTTCTTTTATTACTCTGCCCATTGTCTCAGTACAAAAGCAACGGCTGGGACGAGCGTTAGCTTTAAGCTAGCGACGGCTATCAAACTATTGGTATCCGACAACCACAAGGCCTCCATAGCGTTGCATATAAGAAGGCAGACTCAGTCACAGCCTATAGACGGGACCGCGCGCCGTCACTAACATCTGCAGCGGCGCGACGCTCACCTTACGGACGCGGCGTTTCAGTATGGCTTCCGCCGCAAAAATGCGATCTCCCGCCGCAGAGAGCTCCATGCTTGCTCGGCCCAACTAAGCTGCCTGGTATCGGTTTGTTTCTGTAAAGTCGGTGAGCTCCGCTGTGTCTGCTGTAGTATAAGACCAACTGCGAGGGGAACACACACACATACACACGCGCGCGTAACAGCACGCGCATTGTCAGTGTGTGTGTGTGTGTGTGTGTGTGTGTGTGTGTGTGTGTGTGTGTGTTGAGCAGAAACAGCAGCGGCTCCACGGCCAACCCAAGTCACATGTACGGGGGTCATCTTTGGTCGCCACGACAACTGACCCGCGAAGACCTGGAGGATGCGAAGAACCGCGAGCGGCTCGGAGCGCTAAAACACGCTTACGTTTAGGGATCAATACTTTCTCTATTGAAAGAACAGTGTTGCCTTCAGAGCGGCTTCACAACGTATGTTAAAGTCTTTCCAGCTGATTTTATTATCTGTTTTTGTTAGAAAAAAACCCAACAAATAAATTTTAAATAGCCTTGGCTGGGCGTTAGTTGCAGATAATAGTTTTTCATGCAAGACTAAACACATTTCTAGCTTTCACACAGCACGTTTCAGCAACACGCAACGTAACATTATTGTACTGTTGTCTGTAGGGGAAATTTGCCTTGCAGTCTGGTGAAGAATATATACTACACAATCACTCTACAACAGTGTTTAAAATGCTAGCCAACATTGTGTTTGTATTTCTTCCTCTTCACAAATCACTCAGAAACAATAATAAAATCCATTGAAGTTCAACAGGAATGAGTATTTCTTTTTCAAGCCACTATGAAGTCATACTGTGAATTTTTAATCTTTAATATCCAGGTACCCTGCAAAACAGAAAATCTCACTAAGTAAATTTGGTCTACTTTTTATTGAGAATATCTTTGTACACTTGAAGACAAAGCTAACTGACAAGTAACTTTTTAACATGATAGCAACTTGCTTTAAGTCAATAATTCCTTCATATTGATGAAGAAGTATGTGCTAAAAGTTAAATAATTTGCTAGTAGAATAATACATTGTGACTTATAATATGGGAAAAATGGCTCAATCCACTGAGTGGTTTGTTCATAAAACATATGCACATATAATATACATGCATTAATATAGGTGAACACAACACTATTTTTCTAAGAAATATTTGATTATAGAAAAAAGTAAAAGCTCAAACAGTATTTAGTGAATGTTTTGCAGGATATTTGATCTATTACATATTTCTGCTCAAACTATTTAAGGATCTGTCTGTGAGTAGCAAGTAACCAAAGCTGCCATTGTACTGTTTTTATTGGTGGAAATTCACAAGAAAGTAATTAATACTTGACTTTCCTCCTTTTATGCAAGTCTATAAACTTCCATTGATCGCACTTTGCATTTAAGGCTTATAAAGTTTTACCCAAAATGAGTAGCAATTGTTTAGGGCGTTTGCTTCTTTTTGCGCTTTTGTTTTTGAAGAAGTAATCCAGGGTTTAGCCATATTAATAATTTAATCTAAAATCTGAATACCATAGAAAGATAATACTTTACTCTGAAACTCAGAATAACACCAATTCTTTATTCGTCTTCTACCCTCTGGTGGAAGATATAAGTATTGCAAGTGGTTAGTGCCAATTCTTGTTTTATTCAAGGGCTCATTTTGCCTTTGCAGGTGATTAATGCATTATTCATAAATGCAACAATTTAACAATATTATTGGCATAAATGTAAGTCAATGTGACCAGACCAATATAACTTAATTTAGCTCTGACTACTAAAATAAATAAATTTTCATAAGAAAGTCTTGTCAAATTCAACAGATAATTTTATAATTAATTTATAGTTGTTATAATTTGTAGGTTTCTATGTAAAGATATATGACTTAATATCTTAAGTAGTAGGGTTTTTTTGTTTTATCAGATGTGTTTCAAGGGTTAGCATATCTGTTTTATTTATTTTGTGTTCACATATTTAATACAACAAAATAAATCAGACAATGATTTACAAAATTAAAAATAATTTATTCGGAATGTCACAATTATGGCTATTTTAAATATAATTAAATGGTATAACATTGATATGTTTGGATAATATGATTAAATATAAGTTAATTTAGATTAAAATACACTAAAATAAATAAATTTCTATTAGAATTTGAACTCATTACCATTGTAAATAGTTAATAAATAATATAATGAAAATCATTTAATTTGTAGACTTAGGAAAAAGGACGTTGTAGGAAACATTTTTAATAGAGTATAACTGAATAAAAATTATATATAATAATAATTTTTACAAGTTAAGTAATAAAAAAGAAAACTAAATATTACTTTATAATTTTACATTTAACAGCTATATATGACTGTAAACAAGTTAAATCTGCAGGATTTTTATCTAAAGACTAAGGCGGGGCATCGGGGCAGTTAGACCTACATCCATTATGATCACTGATGCGTCCCGTAGATTAACACGTTCTCCCTTTTTTCGCTTCCCTCAGTGAAACGAACCGGAGCGTCTCCTTCAACCAGGTCCCGCCCACCTTGTCTAGTGCGTCTAAATCCTGCGCTCTGATTGGACAAGCTCGCGTCAATCAAGAGCAGGTTTGGTTGCGGCGTCGGTTGTTGATGTCGCTGTCAAAAGTCAGGCTGTCCGCCACACTGAGAGCAGCTAGCAGGTAAGCTCGCTGGTTTTAAACCAGTTTAATGCGATTAGCAGCAACTGACAACTAAATATCCGAATTGTCTTTACACTGCGATTATTAAAGAGCTTCAAATCAGAAACATGGAGGACAGAAGTGTGGTTTCTACAAAGCGTAGCGCTGGTATGCGCTCTTTATATGATAATAGACTCAGGAAATACCTGAACATCATTGGTGGAGCTGTTTGTTCAACATCCAGACAATGAGCAGCTGTATTTGTATTTAGTCTTCATAGAAAACTGAAGGTCACAGACCCAGACGGCGCTGTTAACAGCTAAAGTCAGCCCTACTGGTTAAACCACCAAACACAACATTGGAAATCAATTGTGTTTGTACATGTAGAGCGCTTCTATTCTTAGAAAGGGTGTAACTGCACAGCAAAAGTAGCAACATAATGAAAGTATCTGCTGAAAAAAAAACAAAAAAAACTTGTTGCTCCACTTAAATGGTGACATCACTTCCCAGTGGACTAAATAAATCATTCATTCATGCTGACAGGAATCTGACAGGCGTTCCTGGAGAAAACAGAGCTGCTCTAGTAAACACAGGGATGCGGGTTTAACACACATTGTACGTCAGAGATCACAGATGTGCTCTGGTTAATCGTGCTCCCTGTTTTAAGGTAGCGATGCAGTTCCTGGGCCGGCTGCTGGACACCGTCTCCTCCGTGTCGACCCTCTTCACCAACCCTTACCGGGTCAGAGACGTCCAGCTGTCTGATTATGGAGGAGGAGGCAAAGTTCGGCTGAAGGAGGACGGACGCATGGTCCTGTACAAAAACACACAATGCCAGTCATGGGACTGCGTGCTCCTGTCCCCCGAAACGCCCACTGTGGCCCTGAGGTCAGTATGGATCACGCTGTAGAAAGTTAAAGTCCGTCTCAAAAGTTCTTTTTTTGTAAAGTTTTTCTCAACTTTGTTTGTTTTTTATTTATTTTTGGTTACCTTTGACCACCATTGTTAAGCACGTCTATAGTTTTCTCTCTCATGTAGACTAAAACCTGAAAAACAGGTCATGAACATTTTGAGATGACCTCAGCTGCTTCAAATCCCGTAGAGCAAGTTAAGGAATATTCTGTCCAATGTGTATTTTTCCTAGAGTTACTCGTGGAATTTATTGTGTGTTTTTCTGAATTTTTATAAAGCTACTCCTAAACGTGAACTGCCTGAGGTTTAAAACGCCAAATATTGTGATATGTAATTGTATACAAAACATCCATGAAGTGCTTTGCTAAAATATTCCCATGCAAACACAATGTTATAAACACACATCTCATCTCAAAATGGTATCTTATGTTGAGTATTATACATAATCACAATGTAATACTTTGACCTTTTTGAATTCTGCACCTCAAATTAAACCAAAACTAAAACTACTACTATAACTAATCAAAGCTAAACTAAAACAAAACAATGGTAACAACTAGCAAACACACTAAAACTATTACAAGCCTGTTTTTCTGCCCCTTTTTCTCGAATACCCCTAAATAAAACAGTCATATTTTTATTTCCTAATTATGTTAAGTCATGCTTTATTTTACTTCCCATTCACAGTCACACACTCTGTTATGTTGGTCTATTGCATAAAATCCCAATAAAATAAAAATAAAAATAAGACGTGAAAATATTCAAAAGCTGCATTTAGCAGAGAAAAGAAAAGGTGTTTCTGCCATTCATAGAAATCAAACTGGTTAGGTTCACCGCATTTCTACGGGGCAAAGTTCAGTTTCTCCTTTCACTTCTTGGAAACGTTTGGGCTCACCGCTGCGCCGTCCGCAGGCTGTTTCAGGTGGGGTCAGAGGAGGATGCCATGAACTGGTTCCCGCAGTTCGCCCTCAAGCTGCGACCTTTCTACGAGAGTCTGACCCTGAAGGCCGACACGGTGCAGACCATCGTGGACTGCATCCGCAACCATCCTGACTGGAGCTCTGCTCACATCGCCGTGGAGACGGGCATGAGAGAGTGCCTCAAACACAACTACGTTCAGAGGTAGCTAACCGAGCACAAAACTGTGAAAATGACAAAGTAATCAAATGTTATTTGACACCACAATTTACAGATTGTACTCTTCCAAAAACTAACAGGTTCAGTCTACCCAGATAAACTAAAGATTTGTAAGCTTCCTTCTTTCCAAAGGTAACAGAAGTCAGCACGGGCCACTCCAGCTAACAGGCGTTCGATGCCATTAAGGATTTAAAACGCCTTGAAAATGTCAAAATCAATGACGAGTTATTGTTAAAAGCTTGAAGCCCATTAGCCTCTTAATGCATTCACAACACTGTTACTTTCTTCGACTAACTCCTAAATGCCTGCTTTATGCATCATGAAAAGAAAATATAAATATTCTGTTTGTACTTTTGGAAACTTTCTGTTTAGTTTCCCAAAGTTCAAACTAGTAGACTGACAAAGATTCTCTGCATGTTCAAAGCTCTGCTCGTCGGTCTGTGCAGTACGCCGTTAAAACACAAGCCAGCCATAAACCTAAAAGCTCGGCCAGCCGTTGTTTCTCTGTGGATGTAACTGGAACCTCCTGGGAGCCTGTTCTTAACAGCCAGCGTAGCTGTTTAGTAAGTCATTCTTCGATGTTGTGCTTTAAAATGTCAAACCTCCTACGATTTCTGCTCTCAGCCAGATCAACGCGCGGGACGCGTCGGGCCAGACGCCTCTGCACCTGGCGTGCGAACGGGGCGACCTGGCGTGCGTGAAGGAGCTGCTGGACGAGAGCCAGGCCCGCACCGACATCAGGGACCAGAAAGGAGAAACCCCCATGCACTACGCCTCCAAGCAGGAGTCTCCCGTCATCATTCAGGTGAGACCTGAACGACGCCCAGGTCAAAGGGCGCTTAAAGTCCGAAGCGGGGAGGGGAGGGGGGGGGTTTGTGCTGATGATTGATGACTTTTGGTTTTGTTCAGCTATTAAATGTGTTTCGGGAGCAAATACTGAAAAACATCCTGAATATTTAAGGTCAAACCGATGCCCTGAATCTCTTGACAGCATGGTGTCGTGTTGCTTTCCCACTCGGGATACGTAGCTGTCGGCGACGGCGATTCACACCTGGGAAAATGTGAAGCTGAAGCCTGCAGCGGCCTGTCACAAATAATCACGCCTGACTTGTTGTGGGAAGAGTTCTGCAGGTCAAGGGGCGCGTTAGTCTTACTGGAAAACGTATTTTGAAACGGGCTCCTAGTAATTGTACATTTTTTCAAAGTATTTGGACAAGTGCACACAGGCTGTGAGTCTGGGAGAGATTATTTGTAGCTAGAGAAAGCCGACAGAATTGAAGAAGATTCAATGTAAGCTGTAACTATGTAAGCTGGAAAACCAGAGATCCTGTTTAAAAAGAAGCTGCATTTTATACTAAATGTTGATACGACGGGTGCACAGATTGGACACGCACAATGTGACCTCAGCATCTAAAATAAATAAGTCATGACAACTCAGGGGCAGGGAGACTCGGAAAAATATTTAAATACAGCTCTTAGTTCTCCCAATAAATTAGCTCTTGAAAAGGAATCAGAATTGGCTTAAATCTGTATCAGAGGGTCAACGGTTTAGAAAAACTGGAGATCGGGTTGGTTGTTGCTCTGATATCACTAAAAGTGCTAATTAAATAATTCTTTACAACCTATAAATACGCAATATTCCTTTTCTTTTTTTTTAACGTAACTTTCCTGTCCAGGCTCTGTGCTCACGGCTGTGCTCAGGGGTGAACGAGCTCAACAGCAACGGAGAGACGCCGCTCCATGTGGCCTGCCGTCTGGGCCGGGTGGAGTCCGTCAAAGCCCTGCTGGAGGGGGGGGCCAAGTGCGACACCAGGGGCAGCACAGGAAACCCCATCCACACCGCCATGAAATACAGCGAGAAGGGGTGAGTTTACAAGCAGCTATGAAAAGAACAAGCTGGAGCCGTCTCCCTCTCTCTCTCTCTCCCTCTCTCTCTCTCCCTCTCTCTCTCTCTTTCTCTCTCTCTTTTTTTTTTCCTCTCTGCGCTACAAGGAGCTACATTGTCTCCAGGAAGGAAGTGGCTCCGTTTGTTGTTCCTGTGACCTGCAGACTAATTAAATCAGTGTTTATGATTCGTTTTGTGCTTTGCAGTAATTGTGTATGAAACATCATTATAAAACAGCCTTACACACGCATGAAACAGTGTTTCAGCTAAAATGAAACTTTGACAAACCTGCTTAATCCCAGTGAAGATGCCATCAGCATCAGAAATTATAAATGATTCAGTTTATCTAATGCGAGGTTGTTCATGCGGTGTGCTTGTTTGTCAGCTGCGTGGAGCAGATCCTCAAAGCGGATCCGTTCCAGCTGCAGGCCGAGGACTGCGTGTACGGAGGGACGCCGCTGCACTGGGCCAAAACTGCCGAGGTACACACTTGTGCACGCTCTCAAACTGTTAATGTTATTAATTAATCGCATGATCAATTACAATGAGCCCCATAATTTACATTCTGATGGTTAATATTGTTTGAAAAGGCAGCTTTGTTTACAGAGACTCAGTGTGGTTCAGCTGTGTGTTCGTTTCTGTTTATTGCTTTTGGTTGTCATGTTTTAATTTGGATATTTAAAATACCTTCTAGATTCCATGTTAAATATTCTTAATGAAATTAATGCACCGATTAACTTTTTTTCATTTCCAATACCGATATCTGAGGTTCATTATCGGCTGGTACCGATCCGATACAGATAAACTGAGCTGGGTCCACTTGAAACGTTGCTTTTTATTTTTTTTTAATTACAGACATAAATGTACTGAATTACAAATGTATTTGATAACTCTGCTCCAGAACAGCACACTAAAATACACCATTAGCTTTAAGAGGCATGTCTTTACATGTTGAACATGTAAAAACAACACAACTGGGGCAGTTATGATCAGGCACATTGTCACAGATACCCCATCTAGAATTTTTTTCAGTATCAGGACCGTTACAGATATTAATAGTGGACTGGTGCGTTTCTATTCATTAGTCTTTACGAGGGCGAACATGCAATATTATGGCATTACTGATACATCACTTGGAAATGGACTCAAAACGACAATATTATCGTTTATCGCAATAATTACAGGGCCAATTTATCGTCCAGCGAAACGTGTTATTGTGACAGGCCTGTTAGATGACCTGAGCTGATGGCAGGAAGCTGCGTTGTTGATTCATTTAAAGCTTTAAATGAACCAACTTCCCCATTAAGCTTTAAATGAAACTTTAAACTTCAAACTAAACTTAAAATGAAGAAGGAAGGTTGTCCATTTTGCTTCCTCTCTGCCAGATGTGCCGCCTGCTGCTGGACCGCGGCTGTGAGATAAACTACCTCAGTAAGACTGGTGAGAGCGCCCTCCACGTTCTGACCAAGAAGGGCCGCTTTGAGGCCGCCATGGTGCTGCTGACCCACGGGGCCAACGCCAACCTGAAGGGCCAGGACGGAAACACGGCCCTGCACCTCGCTATGAAGGTGAGGATACGCTTGCTCATCGTTTTATGGGGTCAAAACGACACTATCTCATGTAGAGTTTATTGAAATGAATAAATAAAACTTTTAAGTGATGGCGATCTATAATGGCAAAATGATTTCCACAGTGATTTATTATTAAAATACTTCATATTTAATGTTTTGATGCCGTTTACTGCATCAGAACTGTAGTTTATTTCTAAAACTATTTTTATTTTTGTGTCTGTTCTCACTAGATGGACCACATGGAGCTGATTAAAGGTTTGATCGTGTTTGGCGCCGATGTTGAGATCCACAACGACCTGGGAGAAACACCGGGGCTGATCGCAGCTCGCACCAGCAAAGGTGGGAGAGATCGAATGTTAAACCGCGACCGCTGCTAGAACGGTTTGTTTAAAAAAAAAAAAATCTAATAAAGTAAGTTATTATTTTTAAACTAAGACTTAAAAGCATGTGTTGCAGTGTAAATAACAGAGATGTGCATGTTCACAAGTGAAAATGTCCAGGAAAGGCTACGTTAAAATTCTGTATTTTAAAGTGTAATTTTTGTTTTTATTAATTAATCTTTAGAGGAATAAAAAGAGGAATTTTTTTTCACAGTTTAGTGTAAAACTACCCCTCAGTTTTGTGTTGACATTCAGTGTGGTACTTAAAAAGAGTTCATGATGTGATGAACTACTTAAAAATTTGAGCTTTTAAGTTGCTCATCACTTTATTTTTAATCCATGACGCCTTGGTCTGGTCAGAAATTTCAGTTAATTGGACTATTGTTCATTGTTTTTTTTATAAAAACAATCAAAATAAATTGATCTGATGATTCTTAAAAATACATAGAAATCACTATTTTACTCTGAGTTCCTTCGTTTCTCAGTGTGAAAAAAAAATCTGGTTTGAAGAACCATTTCTGTGGACAGCCAGTGTGTGGAAATTAATTTGCTTATATTTCAAAAATAGAACAATTGTAGAGCAGATTCTGTGTAAACATGTCTATGCAAAAATGTTGAGAAGACATTAAGGACATTTAAACTGTTAAAATACCAACAGATATTATACCAAAAGTTGAAATGCTTACCGAAAGATTGCATCTCTTAGATGATGCACAAATTATTATTATTATATTATTAGTAGTAGTAATAGTAGTATTTTTTTCAAAGTGGATCTGTTGTTGACATAGAGAAGTTTCCAGTAAATTCTGATTTTGTTCTGAGAGGAAAATGATGCTTAATTGAGTTTCCTGTCATTTATTGATTTTTTTGTCGTTTTTTTGAAGATGCATGACGATTGCTAACCGTCTGCACATCTCTCTGCTTACTCTCCTCCCTCCTCTCTCTCTGTCTGTTACGTATCTCTCCATCTCTCTCTCTCTCTCTGTCTGTCTGTCCTGTGTTCGTGGCATGCCTGCATGCCCGCCATGTCGGCTTGTGTTTTGTACTAACCTGAAAGGTCCTAATAGAAGGATCCTGCTGGACATGCTGTGTAGTGTAGGAGTCCAGCGCTGCCTTCCTCGCTCCCCCAGCAGCCCTCCTCCTCTTCCTCCTCCTCCAGTCTCAAACAAGACCAAGCCTCGAGCCATAGGTAACGCCAGGACCCTGAGAAGACCCGTTTGTTTCAGGAGCTTTAGCATCAAATGAGTCACATTTTGATCAGGGGTGTTCAGGGTTTCCCCCCAGAGATCTGCCTAAGCCCAGCAGGTCTAAACTTTGCTTAACCTTTCTTTGCCATCACCGTGACTGGTGTAAATAATAATAATAAAAACAAAAATTAAAATGAGTAAATGATGCTTAGCCTGGTGGGAGGGAGGCAAATAAAGCCTGGTGACCTGCGAGGCTTATAATGCCGTGGGGGAAACTCTGAAACTTATTTTCATTTCACATCGAGGTCATAAATGTTCACAAAGGGCCCGTGGTGGCAGAAAATATTGATAAAATCTATCGAAAAAT
Source organism: Poecilia latipinna (assembly GCF_001443285.1). NCBI lineage: Eukaryota > Metazoa > Chordata > Actinopteri > Cyprinodontiformes > Poeciliidae > Poecilia > Poecilia latipinna. Next base: position 90,415 of record NW_015112693.1, on the reverse strand, counting down.
TGCAAAAAATATGAATAAGTAGCTAACTCTGTATTCATGAGTACTTGTTAAAATTAAATTATATTGAGCATCTTTTCACGTTGATGTAATTTGGCAGTAAACAGATAAAACCTGCTTTGATTTGGTTGGTAAAACAGTATTTTAGCATAGAGTTGTTAACTTGAAGGTTGCATTTATGTGGCCCTTTAGATCAGAGGGCCACATGAAAAGCTACGGCGGGCCAGTTTTGGCCCTCAGGCCTTGAGTTTGACACGTGGATTATATAGATCAGTTACATACAACTGGATCTCTGAAAGCCTTTATTTCTGTTAATTATGAGGATTTTCCACTTACAGCTAATGAAAAAATGTTTTTTTAACATTAGAATATTACAACAGAACAATAAAAATATTACTAAAAAGTAAATTTGAGCTAAATGAAACTCATATTTTATTATTTTCAAGCGGTACCTTTAATCTGACAAATGGGCCTCTTATTATTCCATTTATCGAATATGACTGTATTTACATTAAGGCATTGCTTGCAATTTTTTGAGTGCTCTGAAATTATATAAACTAATTTATTTTCAGTACAAATGCAGCATCAAGATGGGTAATTTGCTATTTTAAAGTGATTCTAAATATATACTTGATGTTTCTTTTCAAATGGCTTCATAGCTTTTAGAAATCTCAGTCTCCTCTTCGCCTTTTTATCATTTTAACACCACGTATTGATCAGGTTTTATCACTGTTTTACAGGGTTTGAGGACATTATGTACGTCGGGGCTGCAATAGGAGCAATTGGCAAATCTGAAATTGATGGACAAGTGATGGAGAAAAAGAAGTAAGTGTGTGAAATATTTGCTGAGAGCGTAAATGTATTTAATTTCTTTAATTCTGGATGATCGGCTAATACTTGCATGAGAAACCGATCCTCTCCACCTCTGAATATCGGCCCTTTGTTCTGTTGTGAGCAACTTTTAAAAAAGAATCAGCAAAAGTCAGAATCAGCAGGTCAGACTTTTTCAATATGAGTGATTGGTCAGAAAACTGCAATCTGTGCATCCCTTACTCTGTTGTTTTGTTCTAATTTGTGTTGATCTGCTATTTGAGGTTATAAGCTGATGAAATGTGCAAAATTTAAAGGAGTATAAGTGGGAACATTTTTCTAAGTTTACACAATACATTTCCTTCAGTTCTTCTACCTTTAATGTTATTGCGTCTTGTCATTTATCTAATTTATTTGTAATTTTCTGTAAGGGTTAACAGTATTTAATCCAAATCTGACTGCAGGATAGACAGACTGCTGTGTCTGGACGGTGGCGGTATCAAAGGCCTGGTTCTGATCCAGATGCTGATCGCCCTGGAGAAGGAGGCGGGTCGGCCGACCAGGGAGCTCTTCGACTGGGTCGCTGGGACGAGCACCGGAGGCATCCTGGCTTTAGCAATAATCCACGGTGTGTTTTCGCTTTTCTAACCTGTGTGTGTGTGTGTGTGTGTAGGTGTGCGTGTGCGTGTGTGTGTGTGTGTGCGTGCGTGTGTGTGCCACCAGAGCTAAAGGGTTGTGTCCTATGTGTGAAGGTAAGTCCATGGAGTACCTGCGCTGCCTGTACTTCAGAATGAAGGAGCAGGTGTTCAGAGGGTCCAGGCCGTACGAATCCGCACCGCTGGAGGACTTCCTGAAGAAAGAGTTTGGAGAGAACACAAAGATGACGGACATCAGATTCCCAAGGTTTCCTTCACATTGTGGCATTAAAAGGAACATTTCAAAACAAGCACTAGAAATAATAAAAAGTTGTTGTAAAGCAAAAAGTGATAAAATGCTTTAATTCACCAGAACAGCTATTACAGACATGGGTAAATGTGTTGGTACTTCCTCCATGTTAAATAAAACATAAATATCCCAGAAAGAAGTTCAAGTTCACAAATTAGTGATATCGCTTTTTCTGAATTAACACAAAACAGATTTTGTTTTATTCATTAATTCAGATGAATTTTTTATAAAAAAAAAAAAAAACCTGATTATAATCCCATAAACTTTAGTGATAGTCAGCATGCATTATGGGAAATTTGAGACAAACTCAAATGGGAAATTTGAGTTTGTCTTACTTCCATCAATAGCGGATGAGTCATCTATGAGATGACTCATAGATGACTCAGTCATCTGACTCATCGTTATCTATGAGTCATCTCATGGAGATGACTCATCTCCATGAGATGACTATGAGTTAACATGTGACAGATCTGTCACTGTCAGATCCTAAAACTTAAATTGTTTTTGATGATTTTCTTTTATGTGTTTCAAATAATTAGCATGATCCAAACGACGACACCAAACTACCCACCCACATGTTTGCTCTCTTTAATAAGGCTGAATGCCTCAAAGGACTCTGTGATGCTAACTATAGTTAGCATTAATGTAACAGTCATTAAATAAAAAGAGTCCAAAGAAATATCAGTAAATTTGTTCATACTTTATATGTAAAATAAACAAATTATCTCAGCATAATTTCCTTGCTTACTTAGTCATGCACTAAAAGTACAAAAGTAAATTCAGTCATTATCTCAGTTCTTAGAGATCTGTTCTCATAATTGAATAAATCTTCTTCTCCTCTACCAGCATCTTAGCCATCCTTTCTCCATTTCTCCATTTCTCCATTTTCTGTCCGTCTGTCCAGGGTCATGGTGACCAGCGTTCTGGCCGACAGACATCCAGGTGAGCTCCATATCTTCAGGAACTATGACCCTCCGTCTGTCCGCAGAGAGCCCTCCTACACCACCACCGCCACCTTCAAGCCTCTCACCATCCCACAAGGTACCCACCAGACTTTAAATGTAGCTTACCGCACTCATTTTATATATGTGGACCTTGCGCACCACTAGATGGCGACAAAGTGAGCAGTTCTCCCACAGACTCCTTTTTTTTTCCCCATGTCATTTTTCTAAATGAATGAAGAAATGCAGTTGTTCTGTTTGAGTGGCAGCCATGTTGTTGTTGCAGGGTGGGAGGATGAGGATGTGTTGATAGTAGGATACACAGATGAGCCGCCCAGAAAGCGTAGGAAGGTGACAGATGAAGGTGTGTAGGACAAAGTCCAGTCATAAAATTGTTCAAAACGAAAAGCCTAAAATATCTTGAAATGTTCCTCATTTAGGTCTTAATATTAGATTAGGCATCCCTTTTTTTTCATATCTGTAAATTAAAGTGCTGTTACTAACATGACGTGTGTAAAGAAGTTTATATTCTTAAACATGCAGGAAGCTGAAGCTGCTTTTAATGAAGTGGCTTAAAACTGCTGCCATCAGGTTGTTCAAGCCATCCTATAAAATGGTGATATGCATCTGGAAAATATACAATACCACCCCTTTAAGTATTTTGAGATAAATCTAGTGAAGAAAGAGCATAGTCATAACAGAGATTTAACAGTTTTGTTTTGTCTTATTTTGTATTTTCTCAACAGTTCCTAAATTTATTTAGGAAAAAGTAACTCAAAGACCAAAAACCCACTGAACTCACTCACGTTCTTCGTCAGACTGGGATTAATTCAGTCTGTTAATCCCAATAGGATGTGAATTAAAAACAAATGAAAAAGAAATATTGTAAAATGGCATGGAAGAAAAACGTTACGGTAAAACCTCAAGATCACAGCAGAAACCTAAATGAGTCTTACTTTAGTCGTGTGCTGGCCCTTTCTGAGCTCATCTGTTTTCCCAGAGCAAACCTTAAACCTAAAAGCATCAAACGTCTTCACCTTGACATAATCTGTGTCTTTACGTCAGAACAACTCATATGGAGAGCCGCCCGCTCCAGCGGCGCCGCACCCACCTACTTCCGACCAATGGGCCGCTTCCTGGACGGAGGGCTGTTGGCCAATAACCCAACGCTAGACGCCATGGCAGAAATCCATCAGTTCAACAAGTCATTAAAAGCTGAGGTAGCAGATTTGCATGCTTTGCATTGTTGACTCATCCGTAAAGCTGCACTGAGCTGTTCTACAGATCTGTGTTGTCTTTCTCAGGGTCGTGAAGCAAACATCAAGAAACTGGGCATAGTTGTTTCTCTTGGAACAGGTGGGTCTAACAGAAAACTACAGCTGATGTGACTGAAAGTCATTTACATTCATCATGCACATCTGAAAATGCTGTTTCAAATGCAAAATATGTGGTTTAGTTACCTGCCTTTGTGTCCACTTAGTGTGGGGTCTAATTGTCTCATCGTACGCTCAGAGACTTAATACCTGCAAATAAATTTCTATGAAATACAACTTGCTTTCAGTTCCGTTTTCACACGAACAGCAGTCAGGGGTTTTGTGGTTTCTGGGTGAAGTCACTGGTGATGTCGTATCTTTCCAGGCAAACCTCCACAGGAAGTGGTGACCTCCGTGGACGTTTTCCGACCCTCTAACCCTCTGGAGCTGGCCAAGACGTTCGTAGGCGCCAAGGAGCTGGGCAAAATGTTGGTGGACTGTGTGAGTGCACCACTCTCATCTTATCTTATATTTTTGCTCCTGATTCATAACCAAAACGTTCTGCATCATCTGTTTTGTCTTAAATTCAAAACCTGTCTGGATGCGCAGTGTACGGACTCTGATGGCTGCGCCGTGGACCGGGCCAGAGCCTGGTGTGAGATGATCGACACCATCTACCACAGGTCAGCTGATCGTCAACGTGCCACTTTCTTTGCTATATCCTGATTTTTCAGCTTTCTGACACTTCCCTATTTTTTGCCAACATATCAACTAAATCACATCTCTTTTTAAAGGCTTTAGAGACTTCAGAGATGACCAAGTTGAAAAAAGTGTCCTATAAATATTTCTTGTGAAAATTTCCTTTAGGTTTACAGTATCAGTATGAGTTGATTTGTAAAAGTGACCTGAATTAATTGAGCATATGACCGGAAGAAACGTTTCTTTTCAACAGGCATTTTCCCTAAAATCAGACAAAGTTAAAAATTGTTGCATCTAAAATTTGATTGCTCCTGATACTTAAAGGTATAATGCATTCAAACAGGTTTGCCAAGTACTGCAGTAATTAACAAATTTGTGTGTTTTGTTGTGCAGACTGAGCCCCCAGCTGTCTCAGGAGGTGATGCTGGACGAAGTGAGCGACAAGGTTCTGGTGAACATGCTGTGGGAAACGCAGATGTATCTGTTTGAGAAACGGGAAGTGCTCCAATCCCTGGCGAAAACGCTGCTGTGAGGCTGACGGGAGAAAGAGACGACAGAGAGGGGCCACAGATAGAAACCTATGAATATTTAACAAGCTACAAGAACAACCACTATTCTAAAGAGAGACAACGATTCTTGGTGCTTCCTGAAGGCTCTGTGCAAGAACAAACCACTGAAACTTTCGACTGAAATAAGTGTGAAAGGAAGTTTTAAACCTGACAGAAATCTGACACTGAAAGTAACTTGGCATGAATTTATGAAGAGGAGAGACGAGTAGCACTGACCTTATAACTGACTGTGTTTTCTGCTTTCTTCACCAGGTTCACAGTTTTTATATAAACTACTGGAGAAGTTTACATAAAAACTTCCCCAGTATAAAAACTTTCCACAGATGTAAAAACACGTCCCTCTGTTGTAAGTGTTTTTACATCTTACAATGGAGGAAGTGGTTAAAAACAGAATCGGACACAGAAACTGCTGCTTCCTTCTCTTGAAGACAAACAATTTAAGCGACGTTTTCATTTACCCTCACATATTCACACATCCATAAAACCATTCGAGTTAGAGGTTTTGTTTCTAAAGATGGTTACTTTATCGTCTAAAGTAACCACCGGAAACCGCTGGAGGTTATTTTCATTACCCATGTAGGGCAGCTGTGAAGACTCACCAGATCTGACTTACACGTCCGTAATGTTTTCTTTCCACATATCATCCTTTGTATTCATTTATAGGTCATTAATATTGTTGTATTATTTAGACGCACTCCTACACTCCTTACTGCCTATTTCCAAGTGTTTTCTGTCTCCATAATGTGAACTGGAAACTTTTGCAGAGATTTAAATGTAACAGATCATGTGACCTGCTGCTACTTGCAAACATAAAAAAGGCAAATAATGATTTTGTATCGTTTTTTTTTCTTTCTATCACTTATTGAGGTGTTTACTTACATGGTAATAAATTTTATTACTACTGGCATAAGATTTGTTTCTGTTTTTTGTTGCTACAATTTCTGTTTTGTTGTTGTTACAGTTTATTGCAATTTTTTGATCCAGTTCTTAAGAACACGCACACACACACACACACACACACGCAGAAAAAACAACTCATAAAAAGGCGGTTGGCACGACTGCATATTAAATAAATGAATTAGACAAAGACTGATGTTTTAACATCTTTATTTCTCTTAGTCATGATTTTTTTACTCACAGCTAATAAAACATTTAGGATTTCATCAGAATAAAAAATAAACTCTTTAAAAATGTGTGGGTTTTATTAAAAGACTTCCTAAAGGTTATTTTTAAAAATGTACTTTTAATCTGACAAATAAGACTCATCACAATGTGTGTTGTAATTCATTGAATATGAATGTAAATTAAGTATCTAAAATCATGTGAGTGCAGCACAACCAGAATAAAAGGAGAAGGAATTTAAGAGTTCCAGTATTTAACCCAAGTAATTACATCGAGATATGATTGAAATCCCATAGTTCAGGGTTGCTAATGTTGGAAAGATACTTTAAAATAATAATGAAATATGCTAAAAAAAATGAATTCCTTTTTAAGTCTAATATATAAAATTACTTCACACTTTCCCTCCTAAAATAATGCACATTTCTGGACATTTTCTAAATATCTGAAACTCTTATTTTCAATAACTTTACCTAAAAAAGAAAAGTTATATTCCTTTATAACACTAAGAAAACGGCAAACTTAAAAACTACACAAAATGAACTTCTGCAACATGTTGTTGATGCATCAGTTTTGGTTTCAAAATCAGATAAAAAATATTTCCGGATTAGTGGTCAGGCGTGTGATGAGAGCATGTATCAACACAGCATATTGAAATTTGTTTTTATCTTCTTAAAACAAATTTGAAGAAGAAGAAGAAGAAGAAGAAGAAGAAGAAGAAGAAGAAGAAGAAGAAGAAGAAGAAGAAGAAGAAGAAGAAGAAGAAAAAGGAGAAGACATTTTTGCCTTGAAAAGTCTTAGTCACTTTGTTTTTGTGTTGTTAGTGTGACAGAGTTCTAATGAAAAAGTCTCTGGTTTCACTTCCTCAAAAAGGCAGCTTACGTCCAGTAAGTGTTTTCAGTGGTGCACTGGGTCTGACTTTAAGAGTTATTGGGCAAATGCTGACCAGTTCTTAAAAAAAACAAAAAAAAAAAAAAAAAAAAAAAATAGACACAAATGTTCACAAAAGTATAGGTTTAATTCAGTATCTTTGTATCAAAATTGTATGTTTCTGGATGTCCATTTCACACTTGTCTCTCATGTTCAGCCACATCATTACATTCTCAGATCAGATAGAAAAAAACTAAATCCTCTTTGCTGAGCCAACCTCAAGCACATTCAGAACATAACTTTTTAAGTTACATCTCTTTACCTTTATTTAGTCATATTCACTTTTCTTTTAGCAAATGGAACCTACACACGAGGAACACATTTTTAAAATGTTTGCTTTTACACAGCTAAGATTAAATAATTTTAAATAGAAGCAATAAATAGAATGAACTTCTAGCAGTAAAATACTGGGTTACCAAGGTGACAGAAAATAATTGTTCTCCCAGTGTGTGTCTACTGGTTTTATCTTTAAAGCACCTCATGAAAACAGACTCATTAAGGTCAATACTCCACAAGAACAAAGTAGTTCTTTTGCTCAAGTTGGCAAGATTGGGATCACATTCTTTTCTGGCCAGGATGTTTGATACTTCACATAAACTTAAGGGCAGAACTCTTGTTAAAGGGGCAGTTTTATGTATTTTGAGCTTTGCATCATGTTATAATGTTATTCCCTCATCAAAACATACCAGGAGTTTTGCTTTGATTCATTCATGCATGTTTGAGAAATCCTTTAATCTCCATGTCAACCAGCTGTTCAAATCACCTGGGTGGAGTTAGCTCCACGTTCGAGGTCAAAGCTCCTAGCTCCTTCTCTGAGCTGCAGCTTCTGAGCTCCGCCTCACAGTGCAGCCCTGGAACTTCCCCACTCAGCTCCTTCAGACTAGCTACAGGCAATTAGCAAACATCTGGTGGAACATCTGCTGAGCTCATTATACAAGCTACTTCCCAGTGTAATGCTGATAAAGACATTATTAAAGGTTTTACAATGTGAAAGGTTTAATAAAGGAGTGTTGTGATCACTTTATAAAGGTGGAGTTTCGGAAAGAGCAAAGTAAAAGTACAATTTATTTATACAGCACATTTACAACAGTCTCAGCTGACCAAAGTGTTTCACAACAAACAACACCACAGGTAGATAAAAATAGAAAATAAATTTAAGTTTAATAATAAGATAAATATAAAATTGGCAAAGATACCAAAAGCTATCTTTGCAGGAGTTTCTTAAAGAGGTACAGGCCCAGTTTCAAGGCCTTAAATTAAGAAGTCAAATTTATTTTAAGACATTTAATATATAAAGCATTTTTAGAACAACTGAAGGTGACATAGGTACTTGATTGTGCTATAAAATCACAGCATGTGAAAATATATAATACTGCCCCTTTAAGCCCTTAGATAGTAGATATCAGAACAAGTAAGAAATGGGTCAGGGTTAGGAAATCAGATTATGGGTCCAACTGTACAGCCATCAAGGTCAGCATGACTAGATGATATAGCCATTACATATACCTTAAGTGTCGAAGGAGAGCGGCCCTTATCAGACTTAGATCGCCTCTTCTTAGGAGGAGTCAGAGATTGTGGCCTCAGTTCTGCGCTTAGAGTGCCTAAGAGTGGCCACCAGACCAGAAGGCGGAAGGTCATTTACACACATGGGGTGTAACTGGGCCAGTCAAGCCACATTCACCGCATGGGGCATGTAGCTGCAGTTCATCAGTTGTCTGACAGGCTTCAACCAGGTGATCATGCCTGAGGCAGGCAGGGCACAGGACACGACCATCATCTGCCTGAAGCACAGCCCTGCAATCCGAACAACAGTGGGAGCCATTCATGGCCAAAACTGAAGTGAGTCCCAGCACAGGCAGACAGAGCAGACTACAATTGGGAGAGGGGGCGGAAAGCGCTACCATCACCAATTACAGAAAATCCAGCGGACCAATGAGAAGCAGACGTGGTCAGCTATGTCCAGCATGATGAAAAACAGATCAAGATCGGGAGAGGACATTAACGCTGTCAGTAGGGATGAAATAGAACTGAAAACCAGCGATCAGGCCCGAAACCTAGGAGTAGTGATGGACTCTGACCTGAACCTTCAGAGCCACATTAAGACAGTCACAAAGTCGGTCTTCTGTCACCTGAAGAATATCTCCAGGATTAGAGGACTTATGTCTCAGCAGGATCTAGAGAAACTCATCCATGCGTTTATCTTCAGTTGCATTGATTACTGCAACAGCGTCTTCACAGGACTGACTAACAAATCAATCAAACAGCTGCAGCTGATCCAGATGCTGCTGCTGGCGTTCTCACTAAAACCAGGAACATAGAGCACATAACACCAGTTTTAAAGTCCTTCACTGACTCTCTGTAGCTCAGAGAATAGACTTTAAAATACTGTTAGTTTATAAATCACTGAACAGTTTAGCACCACAATACATTAAAGATCTGTTGTTGTTGTGTCAACCGTCCAGACCCCCAAGGTTCTGGTCTGCTCTCCATCCCCAGAACCAGAACCAAACATAAACAAGCAACATTCAGCTTCAATCCACCACAAATCTGGAACAAACTTCCAGAAAACTGTAAAACAGCTGAAACACTGAGTGCCTTCAAATCTAGACTAAAAACCCAGCTAATTAGATTTGCCTCTGAAGTATAATGGACTAAGAATTTAATGATGACACTTGACTTAATGTATTGTTTCGATTGTTGATTCTATGATGCTTGACTATGTGGTTTTATGATGTAAAGCTCTTTGAAATGCCCTGTTGCTGAAATGTGAGGTACAATTTGAATACAGAAACAAACCTTTATGCCTGAAGTGAACACCAGGTTGCAGGCACAAGCAATATATTTTATGTTTGTTTATTAATAACACTGTCATTTTAACCACAATTAAACTTTGTCTTGAAAGTAAAAAAAAAAAAAAAACACAATACATGATTAGACTCACAGTTGTTGGTTGCATCTAGTTGAATCTGAATTTGTGCTTGTTCCTGTTTTGACCACAGAATAGGAGACATGCTCTTGCTCTTGATGGTGCTGGAAGCTGGAGTAAATGGGGTTTATTTTCTCCAAAGCTATCTGGCTGTAATGAAGTTCCTGTTCTGCTGGTTGAGCTGCAATCTCCTCATACATACGACCAGTATTTATCTAAGGAAAAATAAATACAAAATTTTTAATTCAAGTGAGCAAATCTTCACTCTTAAAGTGACATAAAGGTATAGCATTTGGTAACACTTCTGAGTGAAAAGAAACATCTTAATGTTAATAGGATGATATATGGATAAGGAAAGGAGCAGAAAAAACAGGTTTACCTCATCCATATTGTTGACAGGTTCACTTTTAGAAGACTGATGAGAGGGCTTGAATTTCCTGGTTGGTGAAATTGATAAATACATAAATAATGAAGCTGGAGTTCACAGTGAGTAAAATATGTTGATAATTACTAACAGGGCTGTAATAATCACCTATGCAAGAAAACAGCCAAAGGTACCAGGACCAAAAGAAAGACAGAGAGTCCTGCAGCTGCGGATGTCCAGCTGACTGTTGTTGTTGTTGCTGTTCTTCCTCTTAATACAGTCAGAGTCTTTCCAGCTGAGCTGATCGTCTCTACAGTACAGGAGTATTTTCCTTCATCCTGACTGCTAACTGCATCTATAATCAGATGTTTGTTTGGTGTTTTAGTCAGACTCAGAGGCCGACTGTTCAAGTACCAAATGTAGTTTGTGTTTTCACTGAGAGGACAGCTGGTGCTGCAGGTCAAAGTGACTCTCTGACCCTCAGTGACCTCTGCAGCAGGTCGCACATCCACCAGGAGATCTGGAAGACAGTTGGACTAATCAGTGAACAGATGAGTAACATTTAGTCAGTGGTTCTATGAAAATAGACTCAAGAGATGTAACAAAATTGTAGTTTAGTAATTTTATTATGAATTACCTCCAGCTACAGGATGGGTTATTTTCATATTTAAGATATGAAATGTTAATTAAATGTACAAACGTTATGTTTAGCTAAACATAAAAATTCCAGACTTAGATTTTAAATTTTGTAACATGAACATTTTCACAATGGAGTGTAAGAACAACACATTTAGATGGGAAACAATTACATAAAAAAAATCATCATATTTACCTGTTACTATCAGAGTAACTCCAGGAAATTCAATTGATTTCCGTTTCCGTTGCTGTGTTTTCATTCTGAACTCGTATTCTCCTGAGTTTTTCTCCTCCAGATTGTTTAATCTGAGGATGTGTTGGTTCCTCATGTCATCCTGATAATTCACATCTCCTTTATTCTCCATCAGTTCTTCTTCTTCCAGCTTTGTATTTATCTTCACTTTATACCAGCGTTTAGTCTGTGGCTGCTCGTGTTCAGGATGTGAGTATTTGCTGGAGATGTTCACTGATGAACCTTTCAGGCCACATATTCTCCTGCTGTCATAACTCACACTCCAGCAG
>NW_015112693.1:73095-76449 GCF_001443285.1 Poecilia latipinna | reverse complement strand
TTCAGATTCATAATTTATGTAAAATGTTGACCAGAAGCAGCGCTGTGATACTCACAAAAACACAAACATAGAGAGAAGTAAACAAACCAGGAGAGATACTGAGATTTTGGCAGCTACTGGACCCCAGTTTACGGTTCTTCCTCTTAATACAGTCAGAGTCTTTCCAGCTGAGCTGATCGTCTCTACAGTACAGGAGTATTTTCCTTCATCCTGACTGCTAACTGCATCTATAATCAGATGTTTGTTTGGTGTTTTAGTCAGACTCAGAGGCCGACTGTTCAAGTACCAAATGTAGTTTGTGTTTTCACTGAGAGGACAGCTGGTGCTGCAGGTCAAAGTGACTCTCTGACCCTCAGTGACCTCTGCAGCAGGTCGCACATCCACCAGGAGATCTGGAAGACAGTTGGACTAATCAGTGAACAGATGAGTAACATTTAGTCAGTGGTTCTATGAAAATAGACTCAAGAGATGTAACAAAATTGTAGTTTAGTAATTTTATTATGAATTACCTCCAGCTACAGGATGGGTTATTTTCATATTTAAGATATGAAATGTTAATTAAATGTACAAACGTTATGTTTAGCTAAACATAAAAATTCCAGACTTAGATTTTAAATTTTGTAACATGAACATTTTCACAATGGAGTGTAAGAACAACACATTTAGATGGGAAACAATTACATAAAAAAAATCATCATATTTACCTGTTACTATCAGAGTAACTCCAGGAAATTCAATTGATTTCCGTTTCCGTTGCTGTGTTTTCATTCTGAACTCGTATTCTCCTGAGTTTTTCTCCTCCAGATTGTTTAATCTGAGGATGTGTTGGTTCCTCATGTCATCCTGATAATTCACATCTCCTTTATTCTCCATCAGTTCTTCTTCTTCCAGCTTTGTATTTATCTTCACTTTATACCAGCGTTTAGTCTGTGGCTGCTCGTGTTCAGGATGTGAGTATTTGCTGGAGATGTTCACTGATGAACCTTTCAGGCCACATATTCTCCTGCTGTCATAACTCACACTCCAGCAGTCGCTGCCATCAGCACCTGAATATGAGAGAATGATGCATGAAAATTATTGCTCAAATTAAAATGTTTCTGAATAAACAGAAATTTATAATAAACAATGGTATTCTGTCTGTTTTAATCATTATATCAACACTACAGATTCATTCATACTCACAAACTTCATTAGAAAGCAGATCATGATGATCCTTCATTGTACAGAAGAAGCTCTCTGGTGCTGAGAAGGGAACTGAAGTATTTTGATTAACTTTCTGTTCACCAGTTTCTGTGTTTTTATACAACTGAACTGTTTTATTGTTAGTCAGAGAACAGCTGGAGCTGCAGGTCATCTTGGAATGGTTGTTGTGTGATTCTGTCCTTTCAACACGAACTTCTGTTGGGACATAATGAACATGTTTTAATATTTACTTTTTATGTTAATCAGACAAATTATTGAATTTTAAAAATAGTATAAGTAGATTGGTTGAACAGGTTGATAAAAAAAAGTATTTATTTTTTATTGTTGCTATAAAGATAGATTAGAGCAGATGTAAAACCAGCAGACTGTGTCATCACCTGTAGGAAATGTGATGGAGCAGGACTGGTTCTCTGATTTGTAGGAACACATCCTGCCTCCAGCGTAGGTCACACTGAAGCAGCTCCCTGAGACAGAATCTGAACAGAACCAGAGATCAGGAAGAGTCTGACCAGAAGAGATAGAAAAGAAACTAATCTTGCTCACTGACCCACTGAGACGTCAGGAGCTCTGAGATCCTCGTAGCCTTTGATAGCACAGGAGTATCTGACTGCCTGGTCACTGCTGACCAGCTCTTGGTACCAGGGGGACCAGTCCTCATAGAGGAACTCTCCGTTCTGGTACCAGATGAAGGCTGCAGGGCTTTCAGTCAGAGAACAGCTGCTTGAGCACATCAGAGTCACTTTCTGTCCCTCTGAGGCAGGAAACACCTTTACCTGAAGGTCTGAGATATTGTTGATAAAAGAAGCATAAATTTCCTAATCAGTAAATTATAACTCAAATATATTTAATATTTGTCTCCATACCTATAACTCTGAGCTGAATGCTGTTCTGCTCACAGCGGTCGGTTTCATCTGGTCTCTTTTTAGGAACAGTTTCACTGCAGCAGTAAATATTTCTCTCACACTCTGGTAGATCTCTGATTGTCAGAGTGAAATGATCTTCTGAAATTATGAACCTTTCATGATTTGTATATGCGGATATATCCTGATAAACATTTTCTGCACCACTCTTGCTCACAATGTACCATCTGATGTTTGCAGCTGAACGTGGAGCTGAGCAGCTCAGATTCACTGATGAACCTTTCAAAGCAAAGACGCTGTTTGGTTTTCCTTCGACACCTGAAACAAAGATTTGATCAACTAACACTTGATTTTCCTGTTTTTGCTGTAATTTTCTATAAAGTAACACATTCATCACACTGTTACAAACTGTGTCCATATTTCTAAATGCTGCATTAAGGTTCAACAAGTCAAATCTATGTTTGAACACAAACTTGCAAAATTAAATTAAAAAAGCTAAAGCAGTTCTACGTACCTGAGATGCAGAGAATATAAACCATCAACAAACATCCAGCTGCTGATAAAAACATCACTGTTGTTGAATTCTGCTATTAAAATAATGATAGAATTAATTTATTTGCTTTATTCCAGCTGCAGTTTAATGAAAGGTTATTAAAATAGTCAAAAGAAGAACAGTTCAGCTCAACAGCGTCTAATGAAAGCTGCTTCATGTGAATCTGTCTGATAGACTTGACAGTCACTTCCTACTTTATCATTTTCCTGTCAGAAAGAGGAGACCTCTAGTGGAAAACCGGAGACACTGCATCACTACTTCTGTTACTGATTTAGGATAATGTCCTATAAAATTCATATATTATTAAAACTTCATGTTTTATTTGAGTTGCTCCTGTTTTTAAAATAACACAAAGACACAGAGCTTGCATGCTACATCTTTGCGTAATCAGAAATGCATGTTCTATAAAAGCCAAGAAATAAGAATTTATTAAAAAAAAAAAATGTTGTGCTGGAATAGAAAAATCTGAGAAAATAGAGAAGCAGACATGATATATGCTTTAAGATGTAGAGGAGGCTTGAAAGTTTACATTAAAAAAGTAATAATTTGTAGAGGTCTGAAAAGGGCATAAACAGAATAAAAAAACTGCAGTCTGGTAAACTGAATAAAAATAACTGGAAAAATAATCATAACTTGTATATTTGATTCAAACAAAAGCAGTACAAAATTAAAAATCAAAAACACCTGCTTTTTCAACTTAAATCAACATTTATTAGTTTGGTTATCCTCTTTTTTATG
>NW_015112693.1:66909-67978 GCF_001443285.1 Poecilia latipinna | reverse complement strand
TGCTTCATGTGAATCTGTCTGATAGACTTGACAGTCACTTCCTACTTTATCATTTTCCTGTCAGAAAGAGGAGACCTCTAGTGGAAAACCGGAGACACTGCATCACTACTTCTGTTACTGATTTAGGATAATGTCCTATAAAATTCATATATTATTAAAACTTCATGTTTTATTTGAGTTGCTCCTGTTTTTAGTAGAACACAAAGACACAGAGCTACATGTTTACATAATCAGAAAAACTCACTGACAGTAGATATAGAATCCCAGAAACAAGAAATTGACACCAAACATGTTTTTAGAGAAGAAGGTGCAGAGGAAACAGGAAAACAGACATGATGTGTGTTATGTGATGTAGAGGACTGGGCTCAAAAGTTTACAAGTCAACAACAGAAGAGGGTAAAAAAGTAATTACTGTGTGGTTAATTAGATTAAAATGACTGAACATATCATGACCGACTAGTTTGATCCAAACAAAACAAGCACAAAATGTAATAATAACAAACAATGAAGAAAATACTTTATCAGCCTATCATAAATGTAGCATCACTTGACCTTATCTCTGACGTTTTTATCTGCTGTCTGTATGAGGTGTACAGGGTTTATAATGGAGATTTTCCAGTTTTCTTCTTCTACGAGCACAGAGGATAAGCAAGAAGAAGAGATGAAACTGTTCAGACAGAAAAAGCCCACAATGTGTCAGTTTCAGCTGCTATTTTCCCTCTTCTTTGGAAGAAAACCTCTTAGCCATATTTGATAAGTTGGACTAAAAATGCCATCATGGCTTCCATCTCTCAATCTTCACACATAAACATTTAATACACTAATTAAGCACCAGAGCTTTTGCCTCTATGCAGATTTGATCAAAAGTATCGCTGCCAAACCACTGAAGGTTATTTACATTATTCTGTAGAGCTGCAGGAATGAACTACAAGTTCTAGCACATATGTGCTGCTTGTTTTCTGCATTTTCTCCATTTGTTTTCATGCATTTATAAATTGTTCACATTATCCATCTGTTCATTAGTCAGATTCATGTTTGTCTTTGCAGATAAAATCTTTGCTTTTTTTTT
>NW_015112693.1:58557-61761 GCF_001443285.1 Poecilia latipinna | reverse complement strand
TTTGTCTTTGCAGATAAAATCTTTGCTTTTTTTTTCTAAATAAAATATGAACCTTAAAATGTGAGAGAATATATGGCCTGTTCCTTCTTGTGAATCACAGAGTGTTTTAGAAAAAAATACTTTAACAAGAGTCTGGATGAGAAGCAAATAAGAAATTTATTAAAACCTTGCAAGATGAGAACAGAAATACAGAGTCAAATGAACATGTCAAGTCTGCTCTGGATCTGGCTTCCTTTTATAGGTTCTGGTCAGAGAAGAGAGACTTGATTGGACAAGAGGTGTGAATCTCTGATTGTGATGTACCAGGGACTCTGTGGAGCCCAACACAGATGGTCTGGCCATTTGTCTATTGTTAAGGAAAGGAGGTTGTTCTTTGATGCTAACGAGGGCGGATAAGTTGTATGTTGGCCGTTATGACACTGCAGAGGTCTCTTGACCAATCTCATGACTAGACTATGCAGATAACCTAAAGCAGAAGAGGGGTGAGGGGCATATTACACAATTTTCCATTACACAGAGCAGTTTTGAACCAAGAAAAAAATGACAAACATGAAACCACTAAAACCAAAAGAAACGGTCAAACTAAATAGAAATATTAATTATGAGACTTTGATGAAATTCAATAGAGAGGCAGATCAACTCATCAATTGTAAATGTTAAAACACTTGTATGGTAATGTCATGTATTACTGCTGATCTGATCTCAGGGTAATTTTATCCATAGTGTGATTTCTTTGGTAAACAGCAGGTGGCTAAAGGTTTCTGCTGACTGAGACAGAGGATGACTGAGTATGACTTTAAAACCCAAAATCTGTCTTTAAAAGCATGTAGTCAACCTTTTCCTTTCTCAGAGCTTCTCCAAATGGATGAATGGCAGCTGACTGAGCTGCTTTTTGACCTGTTTTCTTCATTATACATAGTTTTGTTAATACATTAAATGTTGTGTCCGTATTGTCGTCAATTATGCAGCCAAGTGTCAGAATTTACATTTAGCATTTAAAGAGAAAAACATGGAATAGTAACATTTCTGTTGCTGTACTTTGAACCACCAGCGCCTCAATCTTGATTAAATTTATCCTTCTTTTCATTTCTGTGACTCTAAAAGCATAAACATTCCTCTTATAATGTCAAGTTTATGTGAAGCATAAAGAACTCAATAAAAATACTTGATTACTTTTTTCTACCTTGGTTATTGTTATTTACATCCAGTACAAATCAACAACAAATGAGCAAATCTACCAGAGACAGAAATGGAAATCATGAATAATGAACAATAATATGGTTGTATAAACATCTAAATCATTTAGAAGCCATTGTTGTCAAAGTAGAGCAAAATAAAATGAAATGAAATAAATCCAGACACTGATTTTTTTCTCTGTTTTTGTTGCTTCATCGTTAGAAAAACATGTTCCAGATTCTTAAAGTGCAATAAGCTGATACAATCTGGATCTAATTCAGCAACAATTATGGTGCTGGGTGGTTTGCATTTATTTGCAGAGAACATTAAATTTATTTACAGAATTTATTTTACGTTTATTGTTGTTTTGATCAAAGGCATTAGGAAATATTATTCTTAATGTACAGAAGACATCCTCTTGTTCTTCAAACTGTATGATGCTGAAGGGAAGATGATTTATGTTGTTTGTTGCTGACTGACTTTAGCTTGAACATTTTCATAAAGGAGGTCAGTTTATCTAATGAAAAAAAAGACAACTTCAACTGAAAATTTTATCCCTCATAAGAAAGTAAAATAATGCACAGGAATATGAACACACATCTGAACAGACACAGATTATTGGATGGATATTTTTCCAAAGAACCAGATTATGCAGCCTTACCTCCTCCATGTTGAAGGCAGCTTCACTTCTAGAAGACTGACTGAAGGTCCTCAACTTCCTGGTTGGTAAAATAGATAAACTGAGATAAATCATCCAATTCAGATTCATAATTTATGTAAAATGTTGACCAGAAGCAGCGCTGTGATACTCACAAAAACACAAACATAGAGAGAAGTAAACAAACCAGGAGAGATACTGAGATTTTGGCAGCTACTGGACCCCAGTTTACGGTTCTTCCTCTTAATACAGTCAGAGTCTTTCCAGCTGAGCTGATCGTCTCTACAGTACAGGAGTATTTTCCTTCATCCTGACTGCTAACTGAGCAGCTCAGATTCACTGATGAACCTTTCAAAGCAAAGATGCTGTTTGGTTTTCCTTCGACACCTGAAACAAAGATTTGATCAACTAACACTTGAATGTGTATTTATTCTCATCTCAAGAGGTCCAGGAGATGTTCTTTACCTCTTCAGCTATTAAAAGGTTGACTCCAGATTCAGTATCAGATCACCAGATTGCCAAATGTTTTCCACATGGTCTTTTCATATCTTTCCACAATCCTCCTCCTCCTCCTCTCACAGAAACACAATGACACTCAAATGAATGACCTCATGACTGGCAATGCTTTTTCAGAGATCCCTCAGATGTATCACACGGACTGATAGGCTGTTTGCTTTCAGCCAAGCTACCAATTGGCCTTCCTGCACAAAGGTTTGAGGTTTTGTTGGCTGACTTATGGGCCTGGAGTGAAAAAAAAAGGAGGACCAAAACAAGCAGAAATTAATTGTAACTCGGCCACTGTAATTATGTGGTTTGTCTTTGCATGCAAAACAAATTCTGTTAACTGTTTTGAGCAAATATAAGTTCTGAAAGCTGTAGGTTCTAATAGGGGTTGTCACAATATACATTTCAAACTTGATGCTAAGGAAAATATTGAGTGCCATTTCAGATGCCAAAGTTTTATTTACTGCATGCGTCTTTTCTTTTCTGCTGTTTAAGAAGAAAAGAGACACTCCATGCATTACAGCATGGGCCCATGACAATATTTGCATTTTCTAGAAGCCAAGCATCTGGGCTTTGTGCATATGCAGAGCTTCTATTTTTAACCGTCGGCTTATTATGGGGTCTCCGCTTGTGTTGCTTTGTCAGAAATGAAAAAGGTGGGAAACCATTGGATGTGAATGTACCCACATGCACAGGTGCCAGCGTGAAAAACAGCTTTTTTGCAGTGTTAATACTCATGCCTGACTTAATATACGTTATTAATATACAGATGATAAAAAAGGGGAGCTGTCACTGAGTTATTTCCATGGAATCACTTCTGTATTCAGCCTGAAAGAGCAAGTTTATGGGAACGAGAGAGCAGACCA
>NW_015112693.1:51230-56325 GCF_001443285.1 Poecilia latipinna | reverse complement strand
ATAAACCTTTGGACTTTTCACTAGCCTCTCCGCGGGTGTTTCTGCATGTGGGCAAAGAGTATCAGACCCATCATGACAGAACACTCTGGCCAAACGGTTGACCCAGCAGAAACAGTCCGCAGAACACTCCAACACCACGAGGCTGTACTTCAGGATCTGGGTAATCGGCAGGCAGATACAAATACTCGGTTGGCTGAACTAACCAGTTTTCTCCGCAGTCGCTTCCCTCCGACATCCGCCGCAGAGCCCGCTCCAGAGTCCGCACAGTCACCTTCGCAGACTCCAGATCCCATTCCCGGAGCCCAGTCCACGTTTTCCGACTGTCAATTGCCAAGTCCATCCAGGTTTGACGGAGATCCTCAGAAATGTAGAGGATTTTTGATGCAATGTAATATTCAATTCAATCACTCACCACACAGATTTACCCAGGATTCAGCAAAGATATCTTACATTATTGCACATCTCACTGACCGCGCTCTAGACTGGGCAGAAGCCAAGTTTTCCTCTTCCTCTGGGTATGGTTGTTCTTTTGATGAATTCTTAACAGAGTTTAAACAAGCATTTAATCAAGAGACTGATAGATCCCTGAGTTCTCGAACTCTGTTGAAGATGAAACAAGGGCAAAGATCTGTGATAGATTTTTCCATTGATTTCCGCATCCAAGCGGCTGCCTCGGGGTGGAACGCCCCCGCACTAAAAAGCGTGTATTTGGATGCTTTAAATGATTCTCTAAAGGACGAACTGGCAACATTAGATGAGCCCGGTTCTCTTGAGGATTTAATAAAATTATCTATAAGATTAGATAATAGAATTCGTGCACGAGCTAAGGAAAGAAACAACCGAAGCACGGGACCCAGATCGTTTCCTGCTCCCCGCCTCTCGGTCCCGGTAGAGAGAGAGCAGAGCTCTCCTGATCCAGAACCAATGCAAATTGGCCAAGCCAGATTGACGCCTGAGGAGAGACAGCGGAGGATGCGGGCAAAACTATGTCTCTATTGTGGGGGGGCGGGACACTTCCTTGCCGACTGTCCCACACTGTTAAAAGCCAGGGTCCGCCAGTAACTACGAGGGAACTGGCGGACCATCAGATGAGAACAGACTCACCTCGTTTATTGTTGCCCGCAACCATTCAATTTCAAGACCGTTCTTTAACCCTTTCAGCATTGTTGGATTCCGGCTGTGAACGCAACTTACTAGATATCAGTGTTGTTCAACAGATGGCCATAGAAATGGTTCCCCTACGCACCCCTCTTCGTGTTTCCGCTCTCGACGGTAAGGCTCTGCCGCAAATAACCCATCAGACAAGACCCATGCAATTAACAGTTTCTGGCAACCATTCGGAATCCATTTCTTTTTACGTCTTTCCCATGGCTAACTCACCATTAGTGTTGGGGTTCGAATGGTTGCAGCAGCATAATCCGGAGATAAACTGGTCCGACAGACGCATTGAATCCTGGTCTGTTTCGTGTCATTCTATCTGTCTCCGCTCTGCCGTCCCTCCAGGTCCTCCCCCCGCTAACGGCGATGAGGCGGATCCTCCTGATCTTTCTGGAGTTCCGGCAGAATATCACGATCTAGCGCAGGTGTTTAGCAAGGCTAAAGCTGCGTCCTTACCACCTCACAGACCATACGATTGTGCAATCGATCTCCTGCCTGGAGCTCCGTTACCCAATAGTCGTCTTTATAGTATTTCTAAACCTGAGCGTGAAACTATGGAGAAGTACATAAAGGAGTCGTCAGCAGCGGGCATAATCCGACCTTCGTCTTCACCTCTGGGCGCCGGGTTTTTTTTTGTCAGCAAGAAGGATGGTTCTCTGAGACCTTGTATTGATTACAGGGGATTAAACCAGATAACGATAAAGAATAAATATCCTTTACCATTACTCTCCTCTGCTTTTGAACCCCTTCACGGAGCAACCATTTTCACCAAGTTAGACCTAAGGAACGCTTATCATCTGCTCCGAATTAGAGAAGGAGATGAATGGAAGACGGCATTTAAGACTCCCTTAGGCCACTTCGAGTACTTGGTAATGCCTTTTGGCTTGTGTAACGCTCCGGCTTTTTTCCAGGCTCTCGTTAATGATGTACTGAGAGATTACTTGAATGTCTTTGTGTTTGTCTACTTGGACGACATCCTGATCTACTCAAAGAACTTACCTGAACACAAGAACCATGTCCGTCAGGTTCTCCAACGTCTCTTGGAGAATAAACTGTTTGTTAAAGCAGAGAAGTGTGAATTTCACCAACAGTCAGTCACTTTTCTGGGTTACCTTCTTGAGGGCGGACAGGTCAGGCCAACTGATGAAAAGATTAGAGCGGTCCTGGAATGGCCCACCCCAGAGAACCGTAAGCAACTACAAAGGTTCCTTGGCTTTGCCAATTTCTACCGGCGTTTTATTCGAAATTACAGCCAAACTGCCCAACCTTTAACCGCCTTGACCTCCACCAAGGTCCCGTATAGCTGGTCCCCTGAGGCGGAGGCAGCCTTCTCACAGCTTAAGACTCTGTTCGCTAATGCTCCTGTTCTCATCCAACCAGACCCCACCAAGCAGTTCATCCTTGAGGTGGATGCCTCTGAGACGGGGGTGGGGGCGGTTCTATCTCAGTTCACAGCGACCGATCACAAGACCCATCCTTGTGCATTTTTCTCCCGTAGACTTTCTCCGGCTGAGAGGAATTATGATGTGGGCGATAGAGAGTTGCTAGCCATTAAATTGGCATTGGAAGAATGGAGACACTGGTTGGAGGGCGCCGAACATCCCATTCTAGTTTGGACTGATCATAAGAATTTATCCTACCTAAAGTCTGCTAAGAGACTTAATCCCCGTCAGTCACGATGGTCACTGTTCTTCTCTCGTTTTAATCTCTGCATTTCTTATCGCCCAGGTTCCAGGAACCTTAAGCCTGATGCACTCTCCAGGTTGTATTCACCTACCGATTCTGAGAAGCAGCCAGCTCCCATCCTGCCATCTTGCTGCTCTGTCGCCATGGTTACCTGGGAGATTGAGGATTTGGTGAAGCAGGCCCAGCAAACTGAACCAGACCCTGGCACGGGCCCAGACAACCGGGTCTATGTTCCCACGTCATTGCGAGCACGCCTGATCACCTGGATGCACTCCTCTAAGTTCTCTGGTCATCCAGGTATTAGCAGGACTATTGCCCTGATTAATCGACGGTTCTGGTGGCCGTCCATTCAAAAGGATGTCAAGGAATATGTGCTAGCCTGTCCAACTTGCGCTAGAAACAAGGCATCTCATCAGCTTCCATCTGGTCTCCTGCAACCTCTGCCCACACCAACACGCCCCTGGTCCCACATCGCCATCGACTTTGTGACTGGTTTGCCAGCCTCTAAAGGTATGACCACAATCCTAACCATAATCGACCGTTTTTCTAAAGCCTGCCATCTGATTCCTCTGAGGAGACTCCCATCAGCTTTCCAGACTGCACAGCTACTAGTGAAACATGTTTTCAGACTGCATGGGATTCCGCAAGAGATCCTCTCGGATCGGGGTCCACAGTTTGCTTCCCAGGTGTGGAAGCATTTTTGCTCGGCCCTAGGGGCCAAATGTTCTCTAACCTCTGGCTATCACCCTCAGTCTAATGGTCAGGTGGAGCGGATGAATCAGGAGTTGGAGGCCACCCTTAGATGTCTCTCATCCTCGAATCAGACTGACTGGAGCCTCTACTTACCATGGGTTGAGTATGCGCACAATTCTCACCTCTCGTCTGCGACAGGTCTGTCTCCATTCGAAGCCTCATTGGGCTACCAGCCCCCACTTTTCCCTGCGGAAGAGAGGGAGATTGCGGTTCCCTCCGTTCAACGCCATATCCGCCGTTGTAAGACCATCTGGGACCGAACGGCTTCCGCACTCAACCGGATGGCTGAACTGAATCGTCGCTGGGCCGACCGTAAGAGGCGACGGGCCCCCACTTTTGCTCCGGGCCAAAAGGTTTGGCTATCGACTAAAGATATTCCGTTAAAGTCTGTTTCTAGAAAACTGTCCCCCCGTTACATTGGCCCCTATGAGATTGAGAGGCTGGTCGGCCTTTCTGCCGTCCGTTTGCGTCTGCCGCCCTCTTTTCGTGTCCACCCCACCTTTCATGTGTCCCAAGTCAAACCAGTCCACTCCAGTCCCTTGTGCCCTCCCGCTGAACCCCCCCCCCCTCGTGTTATTGGTGGCCATCCTGCCTACACGGTCCGCCGTATTGTGGATTCACGCAGGCGAGGGCGGGGTTGGCAGTACTTGGTGGACTGGGAGGGTTATGGTCCAGAGGACCGCATGTGGGTGCCTGGTGCTTTTATTTTGGATCCTTCCCTCATTGATGATTTCCGTTCTTCCCTGCCTTCTACATCTTCTGGACCGCCTGGTGGCGATCATTGAGGGGGGGGTACTGTTAGGTACCAGGCTGGTGGGTCCGCCATTTTCCTTTACAGATCATCCACCAGAGGGCGCCAGATGACAGCAGGTTCCTGGAGGCATGCCGGCATGCCGGCAGGCCCTAATCAGACACACCTGTAGGGAATTGCCTTCTCCTGGAGGTGTATATAAGCAGCTGGCTGCCAGCACGTCTTCGCCAGAGTGTTTGCCTTGACTGGTACACCGAGCCCTCAGAAGTCACGCTGAGTTTCATAGTTGTTCCTTCGAGTAATCTAGCGACCTAACTAACCTCTGTGATCCTTTTTCCAGGACGCCTTCAGAGCTTACCAGGAGATCTCGAGTTTCCCACCTCCAGGATATCCGTGCTGTCTGGGATTACCTGTTCCGCCCTCCAACTCTCTCAGAATACCCACCGCCTGATGCCTGACTTACCCTTTCCTATCCAAATCTACACCACCTAAAGTAAGATCACCTGATTCATTATTCCTGAGCCGTACACCTGTCATCACCCAAGACTCTTCATCTCTTTCTCATACAGTGAGCGGTAGCACCCGGATCCCTTTGTCGTGGAGGAGGACCTGACAAATCTGTTTAACTGAGTTTTGTGTTTAATAAACCTTTGGACTTTTCACTAGTCTCTCCGCGGGTGTTTCTGCATGTGGGCAAAGAGTATCAAACCCACCATGACAATATATATATATATATATATATATATA
>NW_015112693.1:37417-47653 GCF_001443285.1 Poecilia latipinna | reverse complement strand
ATTTTATTGTTTTTCCTACTTGTAGACCAAAGATGCTGTTGCCATAAGGACCTCTACTCTGGGATGTCTCTCAGTTTTCCTCGACAACGATGGAGGAGAGTTCTACAATGTCTCTTGTATGTATTATACTTCTGTTTGTCAGAGGTTGTGGACAAGAAAATCAAAACTTTCACCTCATTCTTTTTTTAATTTATACTTTTCTTATTATCCACAGGATTCAGATGCCATGGCAGACTTCATCCAGATTCCTGTGGGATTATTGACTGTTATGCTAAGTATATAATTTTGTTCAAATAAAACGTTGAATCTTGTAAATTTAAAATCTGTGCCTGTGGTAAGCTGAACTATTTTGAAGTTTCTTGTTACTAATTAAACACTGACATAAAAGGTTTTGTTTAAACTATTAATTGAAACTAGCTTAAATGGATGTTCAAATGGGTTGCCATCTGCCAAGAGTTTATACCTTTTGTAGTAAAGTGCCTGCACTGCACATGGTAAAGAAAATGGATAACAATTTTGAAAAGGTTCTGTTGTACCCTTTCTAATTGTTGAGTGTTCTTTCTACCCTTTCACTCAGTGCGGTCTTAAAACAATTAATTTAGTAGCATTTAAAAATACGTCTTTGAATTAACGTACTTCAATCATGGAAAGGATTTCCACACGATTAAATAGTTTTCTTTCAGCATGAAGCATGTTTGTTGAGCTAACTTAATTTTCATGGGTTGGATCAACTTAATTAAGTAGTGTGAAGGTACCACTGTAAAATAAGTTGGTTTCAACTAAATTTGCATTCATCTTAATCAAGTAAAGTCAATTATTTGGTCCATTGCAAATTAGTTGGTCTGGCTCTATTAAATTACATTGCTTTTGTTGGGTCCAACAAAAGCAAATGAGTTGAATCAACCTCAAAAGTTAAGTTGAGCCAACACATTTTCTTTAAATTGGAATAACTTTAATAAATTAAGTTGAACCAACACATTTGCTTTAAATTGGAGTAACAGAATTACATAGTGCTGAAACAAAGCAAAGTAATCAGGTGGAAATCCTTTCCATGATTTTTTTTATGTTAATCCAAAGAGTTATTTTTTTCAGTGAGGCGATTTGCTGAAAATTTAACAGCTTAATTCTAGTTTATTTACGTAATTATTTATTCATTTTATTTCTTTAACCATTAATTATTCATTTAACGGTTTTAGGTGTGCAAGGATGCAACAGGTTTATGTAATATTAACAACCAGACAAGTTATAATTGCTGAGCGGTTTTGCTGGAGGTGGGTCATTCATGTCATGTTGATATGCTGAGTAACTTTCATCAAACTCATTCCATCTGGAGGGGATATTGGGACCGCCAGGATCTCCATGGATTATGGTCGGACTCTGAGAGAAGCGCTGGTGTTGTGAATGTTAACAACGTTAACAGAAATGAGGAGGATGGGGAGTTCGGCAAGCCAGGCTGACCATATGGACAGTGTGAAAATATTTTGAATTCCAATGGAAACACAGCTCAACAGATAAAACTCATGCCATATGCAAAAGGTACCAGTGTGAGTTAATTTATACAAGACAACAAACCTAGTTATTCACCTGAAGAAGCGCAACATTGAAGGTCATAATATCTCTGCAAGCTTTAGCGTTTTAGATGTCTTTGACTTTTTTCTTTACACAAAAGCTGTGAGCAACAGCTCAGAGAAATGAGTGTCACAGTGCATTTTCATATGTCATATGGCACCTTATATTGTTGTTGAAAACACTGGTTTATAATATTCAATACAGATGAAGCAACAATGATATAGTGACACTGTACAGTGAGACTTAAATGGAAATTAAATGTGAGTCACTAGAGTGGTCATCGTTACCAATGGACAGCCATATACAACAGAACTGTAACATGTCATACTGACAACTTGCAAATCAAGAATCACATTCTTCATATACAGCTTTTGAATAACACAGACACACACATACACATACACAGGAGTGAATCTTGGTGCAGTTTTAATGGAGGTATAGACGGAGTTGCATATGGTGGATACAACACCTGCACTTGTAACTGATAACACCAGCAACATGTCCGTCTGATGCAGAGTCAAGTCTGCTTACATACATCAAATACTTTAGACATTATAATTTTGACCACACATAAAGGCCTATAATGTCCCGGCTAAAGTGAGATATGTTGTGTCCTTTTTTCTCCAGAGCATGGTGACAAACTTTGTCTTCAAAGAGAAGCAGAAGCTACTCAAATTTCCAGAACACAAGCTAAGAGCAGATGTGATAACACACTGGAACAGCAGAGTAGATGTGCTACAGTGGATTACTGCAACCTGCATTCTGTGCTTCTCTCCTGGACAAAACATGAGGAAAATGATGTGCAAACACTCACTAGAAGAGACCTGGTCAAACTACCAGTGAAAAGTGTCTCCACCATTCTGTTTGAGGAAGGTATCTATGATGGTACCACTCAAAGCTGTTGGAGCAATATAGAGGAAGAATCCACTTGAGTATGAAAGACAAAGCAGATGATGACCCAGGAGCTTCAGTAGTGACATGTAGCCATGCACCTTCCTGCAAATAGCATCTGCCTTAGACACAGGGTTTAAGCAGAGATGCAGCCTGCCATCATTTCATACATGAGACTGTAGGACAAAAGAGTAAGTTATTTTCTTTCTTTCTGGTAAAAAATAAATAAATAAATAAATATTATCCATGAATTATATATCAATTACTTCTATTATTGTTGTTGAAAAATGTTCATTTTTGTGTGTGTTAATCATTCACAAAATGACAGCGACAAGTTGAGAATGAATTTCTTCACCACATGCAACCAACGGTCTGATCAACCTGACATGGTGACTGCATCTCAGGTTCAAATCACAGAAAGGGTTGTGTTTTTCCTTTTGTGGAAAGAGTTTGACTGAATGCAGACAAAAGAGAGCAAGTTCATTAACATCAAGCTAATAAGAGTTTGAAGTATAAGCAATATATTCTGTAATCTGAAATATTAAAATGTTGCGGTTTTGTGTTATTTTAGTAATGTCAACAAGCTTAACAGTACATAAAACCACACTGCTAAATCTCACAACTGATAGTACATAGATGGTGCTGTGCAGGAGTTAATAAACATAGTGAAATGAAGTAGACTGAATTAGATCTGAACTGGTATAGAGGGCAGTTTGGCCCAGCCAGAGTAAGGCTGAAGATGAGCTCCAACAGAAGACTTGGTAAGCAGCCCTGTATGCTGCAGGGACCCTTTCCATTTATTAAGAGAAAATTATATAATGTAACTACAGCCACCAAAACACAAGGGTTTGTTTTCATTGAAATTCAGGACATTATCTTGTCCTGAATCCAAATAAAAATAAACATGTGGTACAGTTTTTGTCTTCAAGTCAGTCATTTAAAGCAGTGAATCTTTCCCTTTTTTTTACACTTTAAAGTTCTGCAATAAGAAAACATTTGTTTTATTGTTGCTTTAGAACAGTTGGCATAAAACACTGATCTTTTAGTTTTGAGGAATTTGTTGTCAGAACCTGATTGTTGTATTTGCAGAAATGCAGCAAATAGTTGGTTCAAAAGATGGATAATTGCTTTGTGAATAAACAATATGTATTATCCTAGCAGAGAACAGAGATTTTTAACCATAAAGACAAGTGACAAAATATTTTTTTTTAATGTGTGCAGGATCCCCAACAGCAGACTATGGACCTTATAATAAAAAGGAGCAGACATTCATTATGTAGACACAGCAGCTTATACAGCACTCTTCACAATTATTGGAAAAATATGTAAAATAATAAAGTAAATTAATCTTTTAATCTTTCAATGCAGCAACATATGTCCACACTTAAAAGTTTTAATTCAGTGTAAAAATAATCCTGCATAATTATTATTATTATTATTATTATTATTATTATTATTATTATTATTATTAGTAGTAGTAGTAGTAGTAGTATTTTCTTTTCTTCTTTTTTTTCAAATCAGCCATACAATAATTGGCACCTCTAATTGTTCTCATGAAATAATTGCAACTTAAGTATTTTATTTATACTTATTAATATAGTGGAAGTTTTAATTACTAATTCATAGCAACAATTAAATGCAGTATACAGGTACAGTAAACCAGTTAATAGGATGCATGTCAGTGATGGCTTTTTCCTGCTCCATCATCAGAACTGTAAAGATGTGGAGTTTGTTGAAAGCCGAAAACTTTAACATGCTGATATGAAACCAAGACTGGGAGTTCTGGCATCCTGCTAACTGTTAAAGGGTCTGGCCTCAGTAACTCTTTCATCAGACACAAAATCAACCTTCTTCCACGACTGTCACAGTCCCACAGCAATCTCTTGTTCAAAGATGTGTGATTAAGTTTATATCAGTAGTATATTGTGCTTGGTCTGCCTTTTCTGCATTTAAGGTGGTAACACTATTAGCTCCATAGTTTCCCAATTCCAGTTTGTTTTGCCTTCTACTTACAGTGTTCTTGTGACCATCATTCTTTCTTGTGACTGACATTTGATCCTGGTGTGTACAAAACTACATCCAGATTGTAAGTTATAAAACAAAAAAGTTCAAATTTGCCAAAGAGGTTTTCTGTTCCTTAAATTTCTGACAGAATTTACAAGAAACTCAATATATTCAGCATTTCCTTCCATGAAGCTCCGCGATGTAATCAGACTTTTCTCAGTCAATTCTCCAACACACAGATACCTTCTACAAATCAGTGTGACAAAACTGCACTCTGTGGCACCAGTGACGGTTTAATGGCTTTTAGGACCCGACAGACTGAACAGGTCTTACTCTAAGCTACGAGTCCAATGTCCAGAATGCCGAGTGAATTCATTAAAGAGACAGGACGATTTATTGAAGAGACACTTTACTACCTGTTAGGATGGGACTCTCATCAGCAGTAACTGATCTGCAAGATCCTCTGGATCAGAAGGATCAGAGGAAGAAAGTTACACAGAGTCACAGATAGATTTTCAAACCTATAAGAACAACCAAAATAATTGAGGTTACACAGCTTAAAAAGATGAAACCATGCAATTCAACCCCACTCATACTCTATCACATGCTCTGACTATGCTGTTTTGTCCTTCAGTTTGTTTCTGTTTTGTTACACTTAAGCTGGACATGCCTGATGAGATCTTTGGTCCATTTTCAGTCTATTTTCTAATTGTGAAACAACTTTTGCAATTGGGCCAGGACTCAGTCTACTTGTTTGTTGAGCATCGGCGAGTGTACAGAAGATAATGAGAAGTGATTAATACGTCACAATCAGCTGCAGATCAGCAAATCATACAGTAATGCAAAAATTAGATCTGGTTTCTATTCAACAGGGCATGGCACCGTAGAAGCAGCACCTCGAGCCAAAGTTATCTGATCCTATCATATTTATTAGATTTACTCATCTCTCATTAGCATTCATTAATATGTTTTTAGACACAAAATAACTGCAGTAAAAGTATGCAGTTCGATGTAGTAAAGTTATAGTTTCCCCACACAGAATGGCAAGAAAGCTGAGGAAGTGCATGTATTTTTGTTGAGTAGTCTCTTCTTGGAGGAGTGTCTCCTCCTCTACCCTTCTCTGGCTTGAGACTGCGGCCTGGGATTTGGAGGCACTGGTCCTCATCCCTTCACCCTCTCCTATGAAAGATGTAGATCACAGTTTGATGAAGCCAATAGCCAATAGCATCATCTGCAAACAGCAGAGACCCAATCCTAAGGCCACCAAAATGGATCGTTTCAACACTCTGGCTGCATCTAGAAAATCTGTCCATAAAATATTATAGATTTTCACTGATGAGAATCAATGACAAAAGAAAACCCTCACTGGAAACGAGACTGACTTACTGCCAGCAACGCGGGCCAAACTCTGACACTGGTCATTCAGGGACCCAATAGCCCGTATCAAACGGTCTGGTTCACCATATTTTGGAGTAGCCCCACACAATATTGCACAGTTGTGTAAGCCAACACAACCGCACAACATCTAGAGCCTTGAGGACCTCTGCTGAGAGGCTGAGGACTCTACAGCTGCTGGTGAGTCTTATACTGTACATCTGGGTGTGGGAGCTCTTGTTTGTGGAACCGTTTTAATTTAGCAACATTTAAATATTTTTAAGAATGAAAGATGTATTCAAGTTCATGCTGCTGTATTTCAGTTGGATTAAAACCTCTTACAGCCCGACAATCCCTCGTGAGGGATCAGTTTTCGGGTCTCCGTAAACAACCGCTCCACGTTACTTTTTTTTTTTTCGTCCGCTAGAGAAGGCTTTCATCATTCGAAAACTATCCCACACCCAAGTTTTGCCCAACATGTTGTGGTTTTACAGCTATTTCAAAACAGCTGACGAGATTGAAAGGTCCTCGGAGATTTCATAGTTTTCCTAAAACTCTCTTCGAAAACAACCCTTTTAGTTGAGCAGAGCTCCATCGACAAGAATCACATGACAGGAAAGACTCTGAACTTTCTAGATAACATACAGTCGGCTATGTAAATTTACTAAGGGTCTGAATTTGTCCTGCGTAACAGAGCTCTCTCGCACACGTTATTTGTGTGTTCTGCACTTGGTCTTTATAGGAGACTTATTTCATAAATACAGACTGAAAACGTTGGAGTTACGTCACTTTTCAGCGTTCTGTCAGTTCAGTTTTGATTTATTTATGGAGAATCTATCATTTGTGATGGCACAGTAGAAGAAACTGGGCGATTTAGAGGCTTTGTAATGCGCACACGGAGCTTTTCTGATAGACACGCACGAAGCTGCACGGCAGTACCGGATGGCTGCGTTTTGTAAATGTAAATGTAGCGAGTTTTACCGTTCACGTACCTTCGCGTCAGGGGGACGGGCTAGAGCAACTGTATGTTGAGTTCGCTTCCACCTTATGCTAGAGCTTATATGTAGCACTAGCATAAGGTGCTAATTCAGCTTCACATCACTTCCTTCGGGGGGGGTGGGAGGGGATTATGGACGTAGTCGTGTTCATAGACATAATATAAGAGTAGACCCCGCATTGGCCGCTCCGGCGCAGGAAATACGGCGGCCATCTTGGAGCGGTATACCCTCCTACTTTGCTCAATCAAAACAGCAGAAGATGCCTCAGCACTGAGGGATATTGTTCAGATCGATGGATTATTGATGTGAGGGCTCCACAGACAACATTTCACAAGTAAGAAGGACATATTATTGTGATTAGAATATTACTTTACTGTATTTATGTCCACCGGCGAGATACCAGCTAATATTAGCTACAGTGCTTGGTGTAATACGGGTTCAGCCCCGCTATGAAGGCTAACTGAGATTCCGTAAATCTAAAAAAAATTATTATTCTCTAACATTGACTTAGATTATCTGACACAAGGGCCTATATTAGAAATGAAGCAATATAACACATATTATAAAACTTATATTATGTGTTATAACATTCACCAGCAAAGTTTACACAGGTGGTAAAGACTATTATTTATATTCTTTCACTCTGTCAAAAGTAAGATAGCTACATCCTAAATCTTCCGTTTTTGTTTTGAAAGTTTCCTAAAGACACGATGTGAGGAAGAAGAGGGAGATATAAAGAGAGACGGATTCACTGCAGCACGGATGAATCTCACATCGGATTTTGGACTCGTCGGCTGAAAAACATATATATATATATATATATATATAATTCAGTATTAATCATTATTTATTTGTGCCATTATTAATCTTTATTTATTAGTGTTTGTATAGTTATATAAATATATATTGTTATAATTTATTAAATAAATTATGAACGGCTGTGTGCTGTGTAATATGCCCTTCAAACATCGATATCAGAATATTCCATTCCTATTCTATTGTTATAGCCACCAAGCATATTTAAATATGATGAACTATGTATTAAAAACCTACTTAAAAAATACAATTGTTTATAAATGTTGCTTTGATAGATGTTTGAATTTGGTTTCAAGTAACAAAAAAGTGTGTTATGATTGATTAAATCCGCTGAGACGTCATTGTTCTGCTAAACACATAACGCTGAGTGGAGTGGAGTACCGCTCCAAGATGGCCGCCCTAAATCTCGACAGCGACAATAGGCGAGGGCGGTCCATGAGGCGTCTATCCTTATATTATGTCTATGGGGTAGGGGGTGCCGATTTTTGTCTTCACATCCGCCTGAATAAAATGTAGTTGCGACCCTGCGGTGATTTATTTATGTTTTACTGAAAATATGTTTTTTTTACTAGTAAGGATTTCATATTTGTTCATTACTTTGTAGTAAAACACTCATAATTTTATGTAATTACTATTATTTTCCTTTGTTAGCTATACTTCAAAAAGTTCTTTTTTACTGTTTTACTGCGTTTCAATAAAGGTTTTCCAGTTTTCCAAGTAATAGCATTCAGTTCATTATTATTAGATATATTATACATTTGTACATATAAATGTGGTAAATGTCATGACCAATGGTTAGATTATATGTACTAAGTTTCATTCAATGGTAATCAGTGATTTAATTTAAAGAAATTCCCAGTATTGATGTGAAAAACACATTTGGCACAGTTTGGAGACATTTTTGGATAAATGACCTCTCCACCTGGGACATTTCTGAGTAAAACATTTATAAAAACTATTTTTCAACTGAGTGAGTCCAAATTTGCTGAACTTTTACCCCACATGTAGATTTAAAAGTCTAAACTACTTTTTTGTGTGAAACATAATATTTTAGTGATGTTTTGCAATGTTTATTTATAACAACAATTTTGTGAGGTGAAAAAAAGCTACATTTATTGTATTTAATTCAGGCAGGATAACAGCTACAATAGTACTGACACCAGGAAATCATTCTTTGATGTCTTACCTTTACAGAGGTACCAAAAGTTTGCACTTTAATCTGATAACTGTGAGGCTATTAGTGATTTATTTTTGGATGTTTACAAAGCCCTTTTCACCCTTAGGGCTTATTAATTATTAATTTAATTATTGATTTGTAAAGAAGACCATTTAAGGTCAGGTTAGCTTGAAATGTTTTTATCCCCTTCAGCAATAAAATAATTATTGTAAAACTGCACATTGGTTATCTCTGATAATAAAACTAGTTTGATCTGCACAGTTTAAGTGTTAGGAATAACAAAGACAGACAACATCTGTAAAAGGGCAAATGCTTTTACATGCCACTGTGTGTGAAACTATAGAAGACATGAAGGGATTAATGAGGAATGTAGCAAAAGTTATGGAGCAGTGTTTGCTAAAGGAGGAGATCTTAAAGTTGAGGGTCAGCTTGATAAGGAAAATTTTTCATAAGATTCTGAGGAAAGATTGTACAGAATGGGAAGTGAGAGGGCAGAGAGCAAGGCAGGGCGACAGAGAAACCGAGTAAATGAGAAACAAGATAAGGGAGAAGTGAGAAGAGTTGACTTCCATCCTGCTGACATATGATTGACAGACACCACAGACAAAAACCCTGTTTCCTCTGGCCTAGGTTATGGAAAACATGAAAATATCATTTCAAAAATCAATACAGCCACAATTTCCAGTGTTGCTATGGGTAACAATGCTTCATCACTTTATTCAGTCGGGATTTAATAAGGAAAATATTACATCACATGACAGAGAAACAATGCAAATCTTTGTGACTGTAATATTTCTATTTTTGAATAATTAAAAACTGCATTTTGAATAAAATCACGTTCATCTTATTAAAAATTATTTTTTTAGAGCCCAACAATTTAACAACTTAATACTGTATTGTATATTCCACAATGAAAATCTGTGTATGTGGTACAAGAAGCTGGACCCAGTAGAGAATTACTGATCAAACAATATTTTATGCACAGCTGAAGAAGTTTGACATCTGCACTGATTTCCTGCTGCTCAAGAGGAGTGGACAGTCTTCTTTTACCCCAGTTCTGATGATTACTTTTCTAATCAAAATATGTTAATTCAGAATCAGTTTTTAAAACATTTAGTTTGTCTACAAACTCTAGTTTTTCTCAAGTGTGTAGAGTTTGACTACAAACAAACTGGAGTTTGTAGACAAATTTGCTTGGGGAAGTGTAAATGTGTAATTGAACTCTAAGCTAAAAAAAAAAACTAAAAACCTAAAAACCTGGATCTGGGCTCAGTTGAAGTGAACTCTGGCACAGTTCTGCTGCTGTAATTTTTAATCCTTCAACAAATAAAAACTGCATTAATCGCCTTTTGTTAGTACAACGTGGCAATCTTCATACCATTAATTGGATATGATGAAATATTTCAT
>NW_015112693.1:18853-34016 GCF_001443285.1 Poecilia latipinna | reverse complement strand
ATAGATAGATAGATAGATAGATAGATAGATAGATAGATAGATAGATAGATAGATAGATAGATAGATAGATAGATCAGTAGCTATTAGTTATCATGTTTAGTGTTCTATCGAGCACAAAGCTGGTGTTGTCATAGGAATCCTGGAGTTGTGAACTTGAAACCATACAATTTGGAAAATTGCACTCTACACATTTAGAGAAATTTTTATTCATCAAAAAAAAATAGTCTATTGTATGAAAAAAATCTTTTGCAAAGTTAGAACAGCATATTTTTTTAGTCGATTGTTGAGGAGAACAAGAATGTAAAAGAGTTTTCCTTTCCGCTGTCAGTAAGGACATTATGAAGGACTGCTGCCAATTTAGCGACTAAAACCAATCGGCTGTCCTGTGTTGCTCAGCCAGGAGGGGTGATTGATGTGAGTCAGTGACTCGAAGCAATCTGCTGTGTTTCCTATGAAACAATGTTTTTTTTAGCCAATTTGAACAATAAACTGAATTTGATTTGAAAACTAGGAATCTCTTAGATTGGATTGAATGAACTATTTTTTATATGAAATGAATGTTAACTATTTTTTTTATATGAAATGGATGTTATTTGAAAAGTGCCCTGAGACCACACTAATTGTGAATTGGTGCAATATAAATTAACTGAATTGAATTGAGAGAGCAGATTTTTTTTAGCTTCCATCTATGTACAAGTAATATACCTTATTTTTGTTTTTGTTTGACAGCCTGAACTTTTTGTTTGGCCAGGAAAAAGGTATTTAAGGACGATACTGATGAAAACAGCTGGAGAAGCTGAAGGCAATGAAGCGCACAAATGTAATGAAGAAGCATGGAGATGAAAAATACCAGCAGCCATACCCTGATGTCTCCAGTGCTGAGGAGATTTGCTGCTGCACATTTAGATCAAGTTATGTATTGTCAACTCCTTCAGCTTACAGCAGACTGATGGTAGAGCTTAAGATCCTCTGTCACCTTAGATATCCAGGCAATTTCTCTAAATAATTAACTGAGGCATGATAAAGCAGAGAAAACCTGGGAGAGCACAAACACCCCAGTCTGACAGACGAATGTGTTCAGGACAAAAAGTTCACCTTTCCCACACATCCTCTTTTTTTACCGCCTTAAAACTGGAAGTAAATTAAATGTTGAAAAGGAGAGCTGCAGATTGGAGTAAAGTTTAAAAAAATCTGATTGTTCACAAACAAAACATGAAAGGTCTTTTGTGTTGCAAATAGGGAAAACTTTTCACTAATGAAATTAACTGTGTTTTCATACAATAATATTGGAAGGCCAATTACTTTTAGTATTTGTACAAAATTAAAGCTGAATGTGATTAATGTGAAGATACAGGATTGCTCCTTTAAACGATTCTGACAGTGAAACAGAGCTGATGTCTGTTTGGAGCTTACATAAATAAAACTGTGACTCAGGATAAAAGTGAAAGCTCCTTCTTGTGAACAATAATGGTCAATAATATCACATATTTGTTGTCAGCTATTAACATTGTGTTAATAATGGAACATTATCATTACAAAGATTAAATACATAATGCTACACTATGCTGCCTTTGGAGTAGAATAAATAAAATAATTTCTGTTTAAAATACAGAAGCATGGCATTATGGGATCTTAAAATTGCTGGAAATGATGCTGGGTATGTAGTAAAGGCTTCCAGCATTTACATTACAGCAGCATTCATTATACTTCACATGTGGCATAACTGCTGTTCCTAAAATACACCGAATCTGATCAGTTGTTTTCACTTTCTTAAGCAACCATGATTACCGACTGAATCAATATATCACTATAATATCACGTAAGGCCAGTAAGATTTCAAAATATTATATTTGTTTGGTGAAAATATAAAAAGCTTTTTGTAGTGCAAAAGTTTTTTCTGAGACACCAGTGGAGTTGGACAGTTTTATAAAATGCGACTGGATGCAGCAGATGTGATATTTGCAACCAATATTAAAATGATACATCTCTCAATTCTAGACCGAATTGTAATGTAAAAAATTTTAAAAATACCACAGATTCTGTCATAAAACAGCTATTCAGCAAAATTTAAGTCAAAATTAAAAAGTTTATTAAAAGTGATCTACTCCCTAATGGTACCATGACAATGGTAGCATTGTCATGCTACCATTGTCATGGTAGCATGACAATGTTGATCATTTAAATTATTTCCTCAAATCTGTAGTTGTCTTCTTTACACTCTATTCATGTCCTTGTAAAATCTTCTAAAATTAACTTGACAGAGAAAATACTACTGGACCAGCCTGGTGCAATCTGTTCATTTTTTAGGATTCTTTGTGTTATTTATTCAATCTTAATACATCATATTATTATTAGAGAAAATTAATAATTATTTTGAATTTCAATCAAAATCTGTACAATTTCAAAATGAAACTTGTAAGTAAATGGTCATGATAGTGCTTAAAAACATTATGAACTGAGTCTTTTGCATATTTTGGTTCTGCTGAATAAACTTTCCCACATCATACTGCAAATATTTGTCAGGTATAAATACAAAGTAATGTTTCAGCCTTACAAAAAAATTTTGGCCCTTGTTTATTTTTTTTTTTTTCTTAAGCAGAATCATGTCTCTGGGATAAGGTAACAGAAACTGCATGGGCAGTCGCTGTAACCTAACGGGATGGGGAGATCTTAAGTAGGAGATAAAGCACATGGCTGGTAATCCCCCTTTGCAGCTCTTATGGCAGCTCCATCACTGCTGAGGCTGCCGAGGAAAACTGTCCCTGCCGCACAAATACACTACATGCTCTGCCATTTCCACCAGTTCTCCACCTTGTTGCTGCATCTCAGCCTGCTCTATTTCACTGGTCAGTCAAGCCCATCATCATGTAACAACCCAAGTCAATCCATCACCTTACAATGTCCAATCCACTGCCTGCATGTTTTTGCCTTGGAAAATACATGCATGCATATATACAAATTTCAACTGTATGTGTTTCATTTGTAATTACTGAATTGTGAATAAAAGTAAAATTAAAATAATTTGCTTTCTTGCCATGTTGATGTTGGGAGCAAAAAATGTATTTTGAGTAAAGAGAAAGCAGATCCAGAGATAATAAATATATAGTTAAATTTATTGTTTTTTTGTTTTTTTTTAATTAACAATTAGGCTCTATGCAATAATTTAAAAAAAATAGGTGGAATTTTGTATATGTGTTATTGACAAGGAGGATCCAGGTGGCTGCAAACCCTCCAGATGACAGTCATCTCATGTGATTGAAGGGAGCGCCGGCTCGGTCCGCTCGGCCCGCTCTGCTGCGGCAGCTGTGACAGGCCCACACTCACAAGTCAATGGAATACCCGCAAATTTAAAGCAGGCTGCACCAGGTTATCAAGGTGCTTCCTTCCTTCAGAGACACTTCTCTCCCAAGGCCTGCATCAAAGCACTGTTATCAAGGTGTCACATGCTTCACCATAAAAGGATTGCTCTATGTGGAGAGAGAAGTGAGAGGATTTAGACTTCCCCCAAGATTAAACCTGGGTCAAAGCAGGGCTGGGTACTCAGAGCAACGCCCTTCAACAATCAGCTCCACTGTTGACCTCTGAACTGAGAACGGAATTGAAAATCTAGACCAGTGCATGAAGTGAAGAATAGACGCTGTAGTCATTAATCACAGTCCTGCCTCTTCAAATACAAACATGCATACAGAAAAGTAAGTCACACTTGGTGGTGATTCAGGTCAAGCCTAATATCATTAATGTAATAAATCCAAAGCAAAGTTCCCTCGTTTGCTGTTTCTGGCTTTTAGCTGCTGTGTGCATGGCAAGAAGAAAACCAACCTGGTGCTGTCCATGAGGACTTTCTGGGCAAATATCAAGGTCAGGTGCTGCGGTTGTTTGTGGAGCCGGGGTGCTTTGGGAGGCTGAGCTCACATCATGAGGCTCAGCACTCAGAAAAAAGGTCACAGTTCCCGGTGGAAGAAATTTTCAGTTACCTTTATATGTCGTTCTGCTGACCCAGACACACAGCAGCTATCTAACGTTACATTTAATTATAATTAAAAGTAACGTTAGATAGCTGCTGTGTGTAGCTGTGTGTGCAGCTCCTTTAATCCAACTCAAAAGTAAGTCAAGGTTTTTACATTTTCTTAGACCTCAAACAACCGTCTTCAATCAGTTCCTTCCTTACATGAAGGAACTTATAGTCAGTAGAAGTTGAGTTCTCCATGAAAAGCTGGAAAAAGTGGCAGACGAAAGTGAGCAATAAGTATCTGTTTCAAAAAGGACAAAACTATATGACAAAACTATGGCAAAAAGGACCCAGATCAGCTGCTGATTAATTTTATTTCTGTGCTAATTTAAGAGGGGAAACAAATCACAGCATTTTCACATTTTTATTTATTTTTTTGTTTTGTTTTGTTTTTTTGTTTTTGTTTTTGTTTTTTTGCATGAGCCATGACCTGATTGGTTCATCACACTCAAGATAATAGCTAATGGTTTTAGATCTGAGCTTTAACAAAATATTCACAACACAAATAATCATTTTTTCTTCTGTTGTATTAAATGTCTGAGATATTTAGTGAGTGGAATATTGAGGTGTGTAAAAAGTTACTTTTCAGTGCTCTCTGATGGACAAATGGTGTAATGACAATGCAGTACCAGCAGCTTGGTATTTTTTCATCTCATCTTATTCTCCTAAGTCTGACATTTACAGGAAAAGTTCCATGCAAGGAAAATACTTTAATGTCCCTCATTTATCAGTTGGATTCTTTGCATTTATTGGAACAGAACAACTAAAGTAAGTTTTAGATGTGTTATTTGTTCTGATTGCTACACCTCACAGTTTGAATGGACAGTTTTATCATTATTATGTTTATAGTGAAAGCAACATGATTTTTTTTTTAAATCAGCTATTACATTTCTTAATCTTAATTTCTGAAAATGGTTGTGTTTTAATTCCCTTAAATCATCACAAATCCCATCATTTCATGACAGAATATAAACGTGATTCGTCCGAGACCTGGGTTAAATTTCCTACCTTCAATAATGTTAATGCCAATTCTCATGATTGTACCATAAATTCTGCTGTTTGAGAGCTGTGGAGTCGTCTCAGTAAGCGTTAGAAGCAGCTGGATAGTTTTTGTCACTGGAGGGGTAGACAACCCCCCGTATGTAAGCTAATGAAAGGAGCAGAGCCTGGTAACTGGGTGGAGAGTGTGATGGAAGTAGGTAGTTTTCTCAACACGTTTGTTCAGTGTTCCTTTCTGGAGCAGAGAAACACTTTAAAAGATGAGCCAAGGATCAACGACGAATTGAGAAAAATGTTCAGTTTTGAAGGAAAAACTCTCAACAGCTCTCACTTATTGCCAACATGCTGCAAATATCCAAGTGTGTACAGCAGTTAGCGTGAGATCATTAGAAAAAAAAAAACACTTAAATAAAATTAAATCAAACATTTTCTGATCTTAATTTGAGCTTCAAATTTTCAATACAATTAGTTGTTTTTAACGTCTTAAAGGTTTATGATCCACTCTGATGGTTGTTGTGAGGGAGATCAGTGTGATGTGGGCTGGGTGGGGGTTTGGTGCTTTTCGTGGGGTGGTCACACTGTGTGAGCTGTGCTGCACTGATCTCTGTGGGACATTTTTTCCTCCCTGCAGCGTAGAACACTTGACTCTGCAGAGCCCATTTGCATTGTTTTATAATAACACTTTAATGCGACGACAATGGCTGCTGCCAGTGGGACATCTTGAGATTGTCCCACAGGAGAGAGAAATCAGGAGGGGTTGGGAAAGCTGAAGCACTGACTGGAAAAATGTCAAAAAAAAAAGCTTTCCTTGTGTTAAATAGTGGAATCAGTGACTTCACCCCAATCTAAGTGATCAGAGGAGCCAAACAAATGACAGCAACTCCACAGATCGCTCCACATAAAAATAGATATTACACCAGGCAGCAACAAGGCAACAAAAAATAAATAAATAAAGATATATTGCTAAATGTGTTAAATTAAAAAACAGATCACAAAATTATACATGTAAAAATTATTTTAAATTAAAAAAAATAAGATGAACATGCTTTTGTTCTTATTTCTCCAGAGAAGTCTCATTTTAAGATGTACAAATTAATAACATCTGTTATCCTGGCATTTAAACTAAATTATTTGTTTTTTTCCTGGCAACTTGTTTAAGGGATCAGAGAATAAAATTAATAAATGCATAAATGCAAAGTAGTTTTAATTAAATAAACAGTTTTACTATTCAAAATCTGTTCAAATTCTGTTAAAACGGTATGCAATTCAACAGGATTAAATAATTAACCCAAATCATGACGATTTAAAGGGGTTAACGTCAATAGAGTAAACACCCCATCAAATCCGTAGATATCATGTTAAATTGTTAAAAAAATAAAAATAAAAAAACAGCCCCCCATCACTGTTAGCGGGGTGTTTTAATTTAATAGTGAGCCCTTGTGTCGGTGTGAGGCGCCAGTACCTGGGCTGTGCTGTTATCGGGGTCAAGTCGCGGCTCTCAGACAAGAAGCTTAAGGAAACAATAGTCTTTAACACGAAATAAAACCGTCAAAGTTCAGCTGTAATCCCCGGCTGCTGCCTGCAGACGGGCTGGCTCTGAGCCTCTGTGCGCTTTTCCAGCGCGGAGACCAAAGAGGAGACAGAAATGTCATCATCAGTGCGCTCAGACATCACGCACAGTTAACACTACCATGGACATTCTGGACAGAAGAAAACAGGAAAAGACAAAAAAAAAAAAAAAGATCTTCATGTTCTGTCCATAAAGATATAAGGACTAATGAATAATCAAGGAAACACCCAGACAGGGTTTGAGCCGCAGGTAAAAAAAAAAAAAAATAAGAAAAAAAAATCGGATCAGTGGGATGTAAAATTAGGTTTCAATTATCCATTTGAAATTCAGCCAATTTTATTAACACTAATAAACAGGGTAGTGTGACTGTCGTGGTAATCCACTGACTGGTCTCTGAAAATGAGCGAATTTCGTAAATGAGTTTGTACACCAGACCGAGAAGTTTAGATACATTCAGCACCATGGAGAGCTCTTCACCCAGAAATATGGTCCTCCATTCTTTTTCTGTTCTTAATTCTAAAGGAAAAAAAAAAAAAATAAATAAAAAATAAAAAATAAAATATTCAAACAATGCCCAATTTATTTGTTTAAAATAAAATAAACAAATAAATGTTTGAACCCACCAAATTATGTTAATGATGAAATATTTGAAAAGTAAACAAAATCAAATAAAATATGTTATTGTCAATTACCCTGTTAAAATGATTCATACAGAAATGACAAAGTTAAAGTTATTTGGAGGGAATAAAAGAGAGTCTTTATGGAGCATGTTTAGTTTTTCAAGAAAAGGTTTTAAATGTTTATGAAACAAACTGGAAATGTTCTAAAGATTTAATTTCCCTCTTATCTGCTTGGAATTCGACTCTGAAATCATGTTTACTTTTTATGTATCAAATTAAGACAATTACAAAAGTGACTGATTCTAAAATTAAATTACAACTATTTTTAAATAGTTGTCTAAAAGACAAAGGACGAAAACGACATCAACATGAAGCAACCTGTGGTCTGCAGTAGGCTGAATCTTGTTTATGTTTTTTCCTGAAATTATACTTTTATAATTTAAAGTGGATGAGATGAAGTCAAAAACCTTTTATATGAAGTCAGAGCGGCTGCTGAGCGCGTGCCATGGAGGTTATTTCACAGTTTCTGTAAACAAGAGCGCCCTCTTGAGACGGTTACCTGACAACTGTACTCACAAAGCTCAGTTTTGGACACCAGTTGTTATTTTCACGAATAAGAGGACAAAGGATCTTGTTTAAACGACCCAAATCCTACCATGAATAAAACCACTGCCTCAATATCAAGACAACGATCTGTGATTTTGTTTCCATTTGTTTTCATTATTGCTTTTATATCAACGATTTAAAGAGCACTTTAAGAACTTCTTTGCTAATAATGCCATTTCGACACCAATGAGGTGAGAAGGTCTCTCCTGCTAACGTGACTCTGTTAAACAAACATTTATCTGCAAGGACCGGAATGGCTTTATGGTTTCTGTCGCAGCTGCCTGGTACAACTTTACAGCAGCTGTGCAAGAAATGCAGAGAAGCACAACTCACCAGGCAGAGAGCAGGCATCAGGAGGAACACGGCGCACCAAGACGTCACCTGCATCCTCCCGGAGCTCAAACTTCCACTAATTCCCTCGAGTGATGGCTTCAGCTGTCACGACCATGAATCCACCTGGTGTTCCCCTCACAGCGCGGTCAAGCTCCTCAGCTGACCAGGCAAAAAGGAAGCAACGTAACCCATGACTGCAGGAGAACAGCTGAGAGTTGGAGGGTGGAGTGGGGCAGCAGGTACCCGGAGACCCGCCGAGGAGGCTGCTGGTCACAGCGGAGCGGCGCTCTGGTTGAGTGGGGTACGACCGAGGTGCGAAAGTTAGCTGAGAGTTAATCCAGGAGAAGGCAGCAGCAGCAGGGTCATAGCTGGGAGCAGGTTCTGGTCCTGGTTGTCTGGCGGCTGGTGCGCGCAGCGGTCGGAGCTTTGCCGATCTGAAGCGAAAGACTGAGCTTTCCGCTTTATAATGAGCGTCTCTGACACAAGGCAGGAGGAGGGAGGGACGAGCTGAGGGCGAGAAAACTTGGCAAAATAAAACAGCTGGACGTTTGTTTATATGGGACAAGGACGCGAAATACCAAGTTCCACTCTCCGTATCCTTGATCAGACGAAACTGAAGAAGTAAAAATTAAGATTTTGTTCACTTGAAGCGGATGGGTGAGCTGTTCTTAGTCCTGATAGCTTCATCCTCTAAGCAAGATAATCTCACATCTGAACGAAATCCTGCCAGTTAGTACTTATTTAGTACTTCAATTATGTCTTTGGGTGAAAACTAAGACAAACTATGTTTGTATTTTTCTTTCTTCTTTTTTGGGGTGGCGTGGGAGAGTAATTACATTATAATATAGTTGTAATACTACCAGGCATGAATGAACGTTTAAAACACGCGCGCGCGCGCAAACACACACACACACACACACACACACACACACACACACACACACACACACACGCATTTATCTCACCCAGATCGAAGTTCAAAGCAAAATCCAGAAACTAATAAGCCCTTTGGGTAAAATCGTTGTCTTATGGTCTCAGACATATGCTTAATTAACACACTATGTAGACATCATTGCTTTGTGTAAAGTACATTTCTCATACAGAAAGCTGTTAGGATCTGCGCTGCAGTCCCTCTGTCTCATCATGGTCTTGTTTAGACCTTGAGTTCTGCTTTATGCAGCACTAAGAATCCAGTTCTTTGACTTTGGTTTATGGTTTTGGTCTCATTAGATCACCTCTGGATTATCTGAAAGTTAAATCCAGTAATTATCTATTTATTGTACAGAAAATGTAGTGATGTAAAACAATAAAATAAAATTATTTGGTCAAAAACGTTCACATGTTGATTTTTAATGTCCTTTTGTAAAGTAATTTACACAAAGACCCTAAATTATTTAGGCCACTGGCAAGTTTTAATTTGTTTTCTTTCAACCAAGATGTGTGCTTTTAATAGGAAACAGGCATTGCTCAAAAATAATTATAGTAAAATAATGTTTAGTGTGGGAAGACCTCCTTGCTATTATTCTATTCTGTAGCTCAGATTTGAGGTGGGA
Organism: Poecilia latipinna; assembly: GCF_001443285.1. Classification (NCBI taxonomy): domain Eukaryota; kingdom Metazoa; phylum Chordata; class Actinopteri; order Cyprinodontiformes; family Poeciliidae; genus Poecilia; species Poecilia latipinna. The sequence goes on along the minus strand of NW_015112693.1, from coordinate 24,326 downwards.
CTGTTGGCCACTGCAGCAGATTAACATTCCTGCCAGTCAGGAGAAACATGTTGGTCATAGACAAGGTTCATCTAAACCAAGGAGTACAAATAACTGTAGGCTTGTGGTATATATTAAAGTGACATATGCTTGTATGGGATAAACTCAGGGAATTGCAGTAAAATCCCTTCTTCCACAAAGTACACAAGTAATTGACACAGGATTAATTCAACAAGGCTCCATTCTCCCATTGTTTATTCCAGCTTGGTGGTCATGTTTCCACTATTACATTTGCACTCTGTATCATCCATTTGTGGCCATCTTCACCGCTGTCCAACTTCAGAAGAAGAAGTCATGATGCTCTTTGAATTTGGTTCCCTTTCAATAATACAGCCACTCTGCATCCTGAGATGCTGTGACACAGAAGCTTATTTTCTGGACATCATCTTAATGTCATTGTGTGGACTTAACGTGTTATGTTTTTAAACAGATGGGGCTCAGGGTTGTATCATTAATTTTTTTTTATTTTTTTATTAAAATCGTATGACTCAGTTGGATTCTGAGTACCCAGTTCCCTGCTAACACAGTTATACATTTTCTCCTAACCTGTATGTGTCAAACTCCTGGCCTGAGGGCCAAATCTGGCCTGTGTTAGCTATCTCTGTGGCCCTTTACACCACAAACAGCCGGTTGTATGTTTTATTTTTTGTGTGTCATTTTTTTTTGGGAGACTAAATTACATCAGTGTGAAAATATGTTAAGCATTATTTTATCTTAAGTATAAATTGAATGCAGAGAGAGCTATACTATTTTAACTGTTTGTAAACAAGTAGTTTTATCTACGTTCTTTTAAGGACATTCACGATCTTGATGTGGCGCAAAATGAAAATGAGTTTGACAACCCTGTCCTAACCCATGTCTGAGGGGATTTCCTGGAGTTTGATTGGCTGTCATGATTGGCTGGTCAAAATGAGCCCTCAGGTTAACACAAGTTAACACAAGTTAACCTGAGGAGTCCTTCAGCCTCGAGGAAAAGAACCTCAATGCTACGCCCAACCAGAACATTTGAAGAAATGACCTCTTCATGAAGAGGTCATTTATGTCCATTTCTGTGGACATAAGTTTTATGGACGCAGCGATGGACAAAAGAACATACAACAGGAAAACTTAAGCATGGCCCAATAACCAGACCAGTCACAAATCATAAATGGAAAAAGTGAAACAATTATTCAAGGTGAAGTGGCATTTGTTTGTTGTACAGTTTGGAATATGAGGAAGTTACAGTTTAGTGTTTTTACAGGTTTTATGATGATTGTAGATAACTTGATTCAGGAAGTTCATAATACAGAAAAGTGAAGTTAAGAATTTCAATAATCAACTTGTTTTGCTGTCTAATAATTTGTTTGCATACTTTTTAAGTAAAATCCATTAGTTTTATTTGGGAACATTCTGAAAAGTAAATGCTACATTGAGTCTGTATATTCTTCTGTTAGAACGTTTTAAATATTTGGAATCAAATGTGATCATATCTGAAAAGGAAGTGTTTTATTTTTCTGATGAACCAGTGTGAACACTAAATGCTCAGTATGTGTCTGTTCAGTCAGCTGTCACACTGATCAAAAACCAGTAAGTTTCCTCCATGGTTCTGTTTCCTTATATGTCTATTTTAGTATTTTTTAATAACCTGCATTAAAATAACACTGATTCATTTTGGTATTCAGTCAAGTATTATCATTTTTTTTTAACATTATGATAGTAGAATACACCATTATTAATTTTAAAATGATCCATGTGGGTATTGTTACAATTTGATACTGTTTGTGTTTCTAATGATTGCTGATGTTGTAAGTTTGACAGAAAAGCCTTTAATAAGTTTGAGGGAAATGGCTGATAAAGAAGTAGAGGTGTTATAATCAAGTCAAGCCATCTCCTAATAAATGAAGGATGACACTTTACTGATGAATTCTTAGGCTTAATGGCAATAAATCATCTTAACTTACAATAAAGTATACAACTTAAAATCACTAGTTTTTGTATATAATTAAAGAAATGCACAGTTTAAATTACATATTTAAAACATAAACTCGTCACATCATAAACATTCCCTGTGTCTCTATTGATGGGGCTAAGATACATTTTATAAGTTTTGTTAAAACTTATCTTGTCTATTTATTGCTGTTAAGCTGAAAGTTAAACAAGAAAACATTTTTTCAAAAGAAAGGCATCAGAACTTAAACAGGAAGTTAAGTATAGTTAAAACTAGTTGAGATTGATGTGACTTTCTGAGTTTTTAGTAGGTTATTTGTACATTGTAGTTAACATTTTATCTGCATACTTCCCAGATACTGCAAAACATTCTTATATTTAATCTTGACTTATGTTTGTTCCTTAGATTGATAGAGTAACATGAATGAATCTGCTGTCAGATTCAAATGCAGCATTGACTTCCACTGTTCATTTATAAAGTTTTTTAAGCAAATGACAGGTATGATTATGATTTTTTAGTTAAGAATGGTTTGGTAATGTATATTTTGGGCTTACGCATTTAATCAATCTATTATTGTAGCAGCAGTTATTTTATGACGCATACAAGAATTACATGCTTCAATTCCTCATAAACCTCAATAAAAAGATGCTGTTTGTTTGGTGTGAGGTATGGCATACGCAGTTTATTTTGCGTACCATCAGTAAATCTGTGGTTGATTTCAAGGCCTGCTGAAGAAATCTGTTGACACACATTCACCTGAATTACTTAAGCCTGGCTTAACAGCTGCACCTCCTGAGCCTGGTTTGGTCTTTGAAACGGATAGAGCCAGAATGAACTGTCAGGCCTAGCTTTCTCTCTTCTCCTGGATTTCTGAATCCTACTTTTGTGAAACAACTCTCTGGTTTTCAGACAATGAGATTGTTAAATCTCATTTGTAGCATTTACTCAGTATTGCATAAAACATCTGAGTTTGAATGTTGGTGACCACTATGGAGTAGATGTTTGTTGTAACAAAGTTAATATGCAGACATAATTAACCTATTTTTAACTCAAATTCTCTAATTCTAGTTAGTTGTTGCATAAAATCTGAATAACGTTTTTGTCCTCACATATCAGATGATAATGACCTTTGAGCCTAACCTCACTGTTTCCATTTTGTGCTTGTGAACAGACATAGTAGATATTTTTTGTTAGTGAGTGGAGGGATTGGGAAGGTGAACAGCAAAGAAACAACTGCTTCAGTAAATCCCCAGGAGTCTCACTGCTACAACATTGCAGTGGTTTGATGGCATCTCCATAATTCAGCCAGGAGGGCGGATGGGATCACGCTCTGAATGGCCCAGATAGCCTTCACAGACCCCACATGGCACACGGTGCTGGACCAGGCAGTTGTAAATCACTGCAACCATCTGACTTCTATTCTGCGTGTAATGAAGTGTGTTCTGGTTTACAGTGAGGTAATGGGTCCACAATTCAGAGTTACCTTGACATTTCCTAGTTGCTGATAAAATATAGCTTTTTTTTTTTCAGAAAGGGCAGATTGGAGAGAACAAAAGATACTAGTAGCATCAGGACTTCATGTACACTTTTTAATGAATAAAAGCCAAAGCTACTCAGGACACAATCAGATAAAATGTGGTTTTAAAGAACAGCAGCATTTTGCTATGTTACCAGGTCCTGTTTACTCTGTATGACTTTGCCCACTTATTGTGATTTACAGTTAATGATGATGTTCAGGGCTCTACATGTTTTAATTACTTTTGCTCATTGAGCTTCCATCATGTTCTGCTCTTTGCTCAGTCTGATAAGCTAATGCAGAATTTATTTTACTTAATTTAACAACATTCTTTTAACAGCAGGCCTGCTTTGGCTGGTGTACAAACATGAATATTAAAATTTAAAGGAAGTACGTGTAGAGTAAGTGTAAGATGGGAGATCTGGAGAACCCAGATCTTCCAGAGCAGTGTGTTTCCAGTGATTGTGATGATCATATCAGTGAGGACCATGAAATAATAGGAAATAATAGAATGAGGCAGTAAGTGGTGTGAATGTAAAATAATTAAAACTATCTAAAAAAAAAACTAAAAAAAAAAGAATGCTAGCAGAACTTAGTCTTACTAAAAGAACATCCTTGTTCCTCAGTCACACACCTGCTTCCCTATTTTAGCCCCAAGTCGTCTTTCATTGATGAAGTATAATCAGGAGGTCAAGTTGCTAATTTTCCAAATACATGTTGTGGTTCCCATTCAGTGCAGAGGGAAATAAATTACAGGGAGGCATCTTCCTAATAGCTTATTATTGGACTGCAAAGAAGCAAGAGATAAAAACAAGATGGAGGAAGAGGATGATTGCCCAGCTGAGGGACGCTGGCGTCCGGTGGTATGAATATGTTGTGCTGGCTTGGCTCCATTACCGATTGTGAAGGCAGATGTTGCTGTGAGCCCTCAGGCATGAACATGACGTGATGGCAGTGGGTTTTCCATGGCTGCTGCCCAACCAGCTGCCACCTTAAGTGTCACTCTGCATTGGCAGAGAGGAAGAAAAGCCAAACTTGTCTTGACCAGAAGGGCTGGGGGTGCACTTCACACCATGTGCAGGGACAAAAGACCTGGTGATCTGCAGTCACAGCTGAGTGTGCCAGAGCTTTTCAAGCTTATGTGGAGGATGGGTGGGCTGAGGGGGAGCTGACAGAGACAAATGACTGAGCAGAGTGTCGGTCACAGGATGCAGCTGCTGCTCATCAATTGCTTCCTTATTACAATTAGACTGACTGCCACTTTGAGCTTTAAAGAGCAGGAATGTAAAGTCAAGTTTCCATTTGATTTATTGATGGGTGCGAGTTGCACATCCTGAAATGAATCAGAGCGAAGGAACTTTATAAAAACTTTAGGAGCTTTGCCCAGGAAAAGTTAAAGGTTCATTTTGTCTTTATTTTTTAATATTATCAGTAAAACATTTTTGGAATAGATGTACAGTAGATACAGTCGAAATGTATTAATCTATTTTCTATTGAACAGTCACTACATCTCCCTCATTTTCTATCTTAGAAAATGAGGGAGGAAGTGGAGAGACTGGGATAGATGAGACATATGGCCAATAAAATAAAGCAGTTTTCTAGTAATACCTGACCACTCAGCATTCACCCAGCTGCATTAAAATGTGGATCATGGCACATTGGACTGCAGAGAGGAAGGAAGCTGAGATCACATCTGTAACTTTCAGGTTGTAATATGTTTCACTATAAAGTGAATGTCTCCATGAATTCCACACAAATATGCAACAACTCTCTCTCTTATCTGATGCCACATACATATTATTGACTTCATAATTTTGGATTTTACTGATGATTCCAATCAGCTTTTAAACAACCAACAGCCATTCAGAAAATATTTTACCTCAGCCATCAGAATATATATATATATATATATATATATATATATATATATATATATATATATATATATATATATATATATATATATATATATATATATATATAAATATAAA
>NW_015112693.1:6217-14628 GCF_001443285.1 Poecilia latipinna | reverse complement strand
GACAGGTTTTTATGACAGTGTCATGTCAGTCTTATTCAACCCCTTCAAATAAAGTGTTACCGAAATCTATTCCACTTTTAAGCCTTAATATAATGGAATTTGATCTCCTAACAGCAGATGAAAGATCAAATTATGAGATAAAATTCTCCATTTTTAACACTTTTGTAAAGTGAAATAATTTTATTTAAGAAAGTGCTTAAATGTTACAACACAATAGCCCAATCTTTATTTTAACATTTTAGTAGCTTCATTTTGAAATTCATCTAGCATTTGAAACATTTTCTGTTTTAAGTTCCTCACACAGTTAGTTTATGTTATTTTCCACTCAGTGCCTTGTCATACTACTTTCTTTGAATTTTGAGCCATTCATGATCCATTCATCAGCACCTCTTATCCCTGGTGGAGTGCTGAGGAGCTGAGAAAAATTGACAAAGAAATGAAGAGATGAAAACACAGGGATCCGAACAAGACACAAAACGATCAACTGAATCGAAGACTAAAGTCAAATCAAGAATATTGAGTGTAAGTGAACCTACAAATGGAGCAAACTAAGAACACATAATCTCAAATTGAGTAAAACGTGAGAACCAAAAGTAATCACAACCCAAAACAATCCAAATACAGACCAATTTAGTTCTATTTATTCATATAGCACCTGTTAACACTAAAAGTCATGTTGAGGCATTTCACAAAAAAATCATTTGAATTCATTTAAATATACATTTCTAAAAAAAAAAAAAAATCCAAAAAAAACATTGAAAATTAAATAAAATGTTAGGCCACATATAAAGGCAGATGTGAAGAGTTATATCTATACAGAAAGAAAATAGTTTTCTGTTTGTTGATACAAAATAAAAAGGATTTCTCCACCATCTGTTGAATATTTCTTTTTTATCTTTGTGTTTTTGAGGTTGTGGTGAAGTCACCTTTTAATCAATTAAAGTCATAACATGACTTTAATTGATTAGCACAGCCTGTAGGACATCCTTTTCTTGGCAGATGAAATTTATTTGGAAGACAGAGACATGATTATGTGAAGCACTGATGAGACAACCAAAACCATGTAGCCTGTCTCTGTTTCACTTCCCAAACATCTGATGATAATCATGGACTCCAATGATAAAGGTGATTACATTATTTAAACAAGCAGAGGACAGCAATTTAACCAACAGAAGAATGAAATAATCAGATGTGATTGTCTGCACGCACATCAGGACAGAATAAGTGCAGCAGGGAGAAGCCAGCAGAATCTGGACTGTCTGAATGTTGAAGCACTGTGTCCCAGCTTCTTGTGTTTTGAGCAAGAATTCTTTGACAAAGGTTAATATCCACTGACCCATCCCTCTCCAGCAAAGCACTCTCATCTTATCTAATCCCACTTCTAGACGAGAAGTAGAAGTTTAAGGCAAACGGTGGTCTTAGTCAAAAACGTACAAAGAATATAGATGTCTAAAGCCCTATCCCTAAAAAGTCAAAATCAAACAAATATGAATATTTACTTTAATGTTTACACTTGACTATTTACATATGGAACAATGTTAAACTGTTAATAAAGTGGCTCTGCCATTGGGTGAATAGCTTGGTAAAGCTGGGAAGTTGAGCAGTGTTTTAGCGACATCTATTGGTGCATTATATTATTGTAGACTCCATACCCCTGGAGCCTTCCTCTTCTCTGCTCTACATTTACAGTTGATGAATAAAACAGTCCAGTATGTTATTAAAAACACCCATAGTCTACACATTTAAATCACTCGAAAAGATACAGAATTTTGACATTGTGATGAAACATGCTAAGGATATTTTGTAAAACATTGTAGAAACACAAATTTACATTATATTATTTCAATGCTATTATGATATGTTACAAAATTAAATAAAATATCTGATGATGTAAAAAAAGTAAACAATTCAGTCACAATGCAGCTGGCATCATTATCTGACAAAATAAGTAAAACACAAAATTAAACACAAAACTGTCAGGTTTCCTTCTGGCTCTTTCAACCCATTAAAAAGAACAAATGTAGATCACTGATACTGTGATCTACAGGACCAGCTCTGGTGGGCTATCCACATGTTTTTTCATGCATGCAAATTACAAGACTGATAGTTAAATTCAGATCAACCACAATGTTTTCAGGTCTTATACAAAAATTCAGTTTTTCTGAAATAATGTTTGACTTACAGAAATCTGTTTCTGCAAATAAAATATCCATTTCAGGTGCAGTCAGTCTGGTGTTTGGAAACATAATCAGTCTTTGAAATTCTCCTAAAAACAAGGAAAGAGGTGTGTCAACTGTTGACCGTTAAACTGAAGTGACTGAAGAGTTGGGTCGGACTCTCTGCTACAGTACTGGACTGGTTTGGGTCACACCTAAAGAACATTTCTAGGAGTAAAAGTCTACTGGAAATGATTATTTAGAGTTTCTTTAGAAAGTCTTTCTTTAGAGCAATTTCTAAAGAAACTCATCCATGAGTTTATCTTAAGTTCTATTGATCACTGCAACAGTATTTTCATAGGACTGCCTAAGAAAATTAGACTGAGAACGCGGCTGCTCACTTCTCACTAAAATCAACAGAGAACATCACCCCTCTTCTAACGTCCTTCCGCTTACCTTCCACTATCACCTCCTAGTCCACTCAGGCCTTCTGGTTCTAGTCTGCTCTGCTCCTCAGAACCAGAATCAAATTTCATTATTGATTTGGACTATATTGGGCACTGCTTCATTACTTTGCATATTTCCTTCTAGATTAAATGCTGTATCGTATATGAAGAGGTAAAAGGTTTATGGTTATGGGTCAATTGGTGTGCTTGTGAAATCTAATAAATGTCAGTTCATAATTATGTTTGACTGAATCCACCTCAAAGATAACAGAACACGTTTTTGATTGTTTATTATCAGTAGTTAATCAAATACATATAAAGAAACAGTAAAGAAAAAGAGAAGTTTAGAAGCAACTTTTTTACAAGGTAGCTTTTCACTTTTACAACCACATTCACTCCTGTTTTTTCTTTCAATTACCTTTATGTGAAACATGTGCAGTACAAAAAGAAACATTATGTCACATTAGTAATAAATAAAATTAAGAATAAAACCATTATTTACAAATAATAAGCTTAGAAAAAAAATAAATTAAACATTCCATGTACACATTCCACAAAACAATATAATTCTTCCTACCACCTCAAAGTGACTTGTTATATTTTGGATTACTTGAGTATTTGGGGAAGACCATTTAGAATGCAAAGAGTTGTATTTTAAAACTATTGTTTAAAATTAAGGGCACTGCCATGTGGAAGAGAAAAAAAAAACATGTTCAACATGTAATTTTTAATTAATTACCTCTCTGTCTACTGAAGGAATTTAGAGTTTAACAATAAACCCTCCCATAAAGGCTTTCTGTTGGTTACATTGTCTGTGATACAAGATGAATAATACCAGAACACTCCTCCATTAACATCCCATGTTTCAATTTTTTAAACACCTCCAACTGGGCTTCAGTCATTTATCAATTAACTACTACAAACTATAAAATCTGTCTTTTCATACAAAATTTTGTGCTAAATGCAGCAATTTCTTTGAAAGACAGACTATAAATGCAGATTGAAGTATAAATGGGTATTATACAAAGCACAGACATGGCAGACTGATGGCTGAGAGGACCTTATTTGCTTCCCTTTAAACAACATAGAATGGGTGTGTGGCAGTGTTTCTCAGTCCTGGCCCGCAGGGACCCAGCCCTGCATGTTGCAGGTGCTTCCTTCTGCCACATGCCTGACTGGAACAAGTAGGTGATAAACAGGCTTCTGCAGCTCTGGATGACATGCAGAGGAGGTCATGCTATCATTTGAATCAGGTGTTCTGGAACAAAGACGCATCTAAAACACATAGGGCAGTGGCTCCTGAGGACTGGAATTGAAGAACATTGATCTATGGGCAAAACAGACAATGTTCTTTACATATTTTGCACAAAATCATTTTAAGACAATGATATTTCACCTGTTTAGTTCTGCCTACTTTGAATTCCTTTCAGAATGAGCTGTTTTATTGCTGTCACTTTTATGCAAATAAACTGCTACTGTCTGCATCATTAGCAGTTTGTGATTCCAGTAGCAGGAATCAGAAAGTACATTTTGCATAATGGGTTTCCTTTAAATAGCAGAAAAAGTAATCAAAGATAAACAACTATATTTCTAAAAACAAAATAAAGAAAAGAACAACTTGTGAAAACTGAAACTGGAATCCATTTCTGGTTAAAACATTAAGAATTTTGAAGTATTCACATTTCATGTAGAGGTGGATGATGACCTCTGCAAGAACAGCAATGTTCAACATGAAAACACAGAAGCAAGAGACTTCTTATTGTGGGCAATAGAGGTAAATTTGCATTTAAGCTCAAACAGATCTAATTATCAGATGGTCGAAAGTTTAAGATTCTATTCAGACCTGCCTCAAACAGTTAAAATCTGGGTATTCATGTCATTTTCATTACATTGTCAAGTTCCCCTGACAAAAGTATTCCTACTTTTCAGTTCTGTCCTGACAAAAGTATTCCTGCTTTTGTCAGGAAGACAAAAGTAGGAAGACATTCTCTGTCTTTGGATGTGGCAGGATTGTTGAGCTGCGCAAGCAAGTTTGTCTCACAAAGTGCCATGACTGCCAAAGCTGGATGTAGTAAGAGATTCATTATAAACCTCTAAAACATTATGGGACGAAAAAGTCTAAAGGTAGACCTAAAGAGGTTTCAACTGCAATGAGCTAGATGTTCTGTTGCCTGTGAAGACACAAGCTTCTCAAATTAAGGTCCTCACTAATTCTGACTACAGTTCAGTTATCATAAAGGCAACTTCTGAGAGACGGCCTTAAAGAACAAAATAAAAGTCTTCAAAGCCCACACTACAAACCTGGCCATTTAGATTTGCCAGCCCATTGAAAGGCTGAATATCTTAACATTTTCTGATGAGAATAAAAGTTATTAGATGGACCTGATGGCTTCCAATGTGAATGAGTAGTTTTTTAATACAGCTCAGTGAAGACAGCTCTAGAGTAGAAGTCATTTAAACGGACAGTATGACCAGAAGGGTTGGGGTTTCATCTGTCTGCCACCTGACAAAGCAGCTTGTTGTCTTTAGAGCCTCGTTTGGGTCATGCACATTATCTTGAATGGAATCCCACAGAAAACTTTTGGGGATGGACGAATATTTAAAAACTCCGATATGAGTGGAGCAACTTACTATGTATTCAATAAAATGTTATATTGTTTGTTTTCTCTCTTGCTCCTGTTTCTTTTTTTTGCATTTAGAAACCAGCTGACAACCTGGTTACAAACCACCAGCACAAAATGCAAACAGCGCTGCCCTTTCTTAAGATTTTGATCAGAAATGTATAGATTAGGGAGATATTTTTAATCTAGCAGTTTCAGATGGGTAAGGGTATTTTATTGATGTAACTTAAATTTCCTAATATGGTGAAAAATCCTAATGTAAAGTCACAGTTACCTGCTCAAATAAAGGCTACAACAGAGATTTGGATACAGAGCATTACATTGTGTATTAGATAGCCAAAGTGAAATCACAGAAAATCTATTTACAAAATTCTGTTGTACAACATACAAGAGGTATTACAAAAAAATTATCAAACATTGTTAAGTTCTGTTAGCAAAAGGTATTTTTGTACATTTCTAGCACAAGAGTTGTACATCATCTTGTATTGAGAGAGGCAGTTTTCATATGGCAAAGCGAGACATAAGTACATATCATGCTGCACTAATATAGTGCAAAATTACGCCTGGAAATAAGAAGGGAGAGGCAGGCAGAATGATGGCAGCTCGAGGATCCTTTGGGCTCGCTTTCCTTTTTTTTTTTTTGGTGAAATTTTTACTTTTCAGTTCTGTCCATCAAGCAATGACTAAGAGAAGACAAAATGTTCTTTGAAGGACCAAGAGCAAAGACCATGCAACTAAGCTGTTAAGAAATGAACAACTAATGACTGAATATTTGTGCTTTTACAGGAAATCTCTTCTGGTTTCCTCCTCTCCCCTAAATATGATCTGAATGCAATTTGTGGTAGTAGATATCAAAGAAGCAAAGGCAGACTTCCAGAGGAAGTTAGTGAAGTCATGAAGGCTATTTAAAAAAAAAAAATTATATTTAAAATGTTAAAATGGAAACATCAAAGCTGCTAATAAACACAGAGTTGTAGTGTCTTGAGCTCAGCGGTTTCTTTTTCTGTCAGAAACTTAGTCTGCATATTTGCTGACCAATGTCCAGTCATGATCCTGACATTAACGGGTATTACCAGCAACCCTGCGTCCTGAGTGAGGACAAAATTTTGTACAGTACGTCTGTAAGGAGGAAGACTTCTACATGTCGGCGTCTCCATCATAGGCCAGAGTCAGAGGCTTCAGTCTGTTGTTCATCTGCCGCCGCTGTGGCTTCTTTGGCTTTTTACTGTACATTGAACAAACGACAACAATTGTTTTTTAGACACTCTGATCTCAACCCAGAAACATTGCAGATGGCTTTAAGGCTGACAAACAAAATGACTTTGTATGAGAATGATGTGTAAAGGGATGACCACTAGATGGTGCCACAGTAGTAATAACTACAACCTGTGAAGTGTTGAGCTTTTAGATGAATTACTTACTACACTCCTTTCCCTTTCAGGTGCTTTAATACTGAAAATATTTTCATACACATTATTATCGACATACATTTTAATTAATATTCTGAGCTCATAAACTGCTGCTTTCACTGGGCTTCTCTGCTAAAGACTATTTCCATGTAAACCTGTTACAAAAAGGTTTGTTTTTGTTTTTCTTCATTTTTTTTTCATTGCAGCAAAACTGTCTCTAGAGAATAAATCTTCTGCCATTCTGTGGCGCTGATGTGGAGAGAGCTCTCTGCAATACAACTCTGTGGTCATTTGGAGTGTGTGATGTCCAGCTCACCTCACCACAGGATAGGATCCACCAGGAGACAAAAGCTGTTCTGTGTTAAGGCACCTGCTGTTTGGTTGTGTAGTGATGCAACAGGAAGTGAGCGAGTCCCTGACTAAGTGATAAGAGTTTCAAAGTGAGGTGGTGGCAGAGAGTGCTCCAGTTGTGAAGGTGGCGGCTGCTGCAGCGGTGCAACACACTGATGGAGATGGCTCTGCCGATTGAACTCATCTTGTTCTAGTTTCTGGCAGGCAGGGCAGGTGTATGGCACTGTGTAGGTGCTTGGTTCCATCCAGTAAGCCCCGTCCGAGGGACAATCAGACCTCGACTTGAGGCAAAGGCACCAACCACAATAACTGAGCACAGTGTGAGAGCAGTGACACAGGAAGACAAAATGAGGAACAAAAGGGACAAATGATGAGAAACTCAAAAAGCAAATGAATAAAATAAATGAATGAGACAGAGCAGTGATGTGATGGAGCTTTAATTTCAATAAAACTAAAGCTCATGAGGAGTCCATTTAGTTTGCCAGAGTAATGGTCTCAACTAGTTGATTCCTAAAGTTGGAGTCTGTTTTGAAACACCATGTTAAACTAAATAGTGGTTAAACACCATTCCCTACATATTTTCCATTTTAATCATTCTAATTTTACAATTTAAAATTAGAGTTGCACAATTTTTAAAATTTAATTTAAACATTATTGTGGTCATTGCTCTATTGCTCTACTTTATCCATCCATCTAGAGATGGATGGATAAAGTAAAAACAGCAAATCTTAAAATTCAGAACTCAACTTTGGCTGTCAAGACAAGTGCTCTGTATGCTTGATATTAATTTATAGCTTGCCAGGATTTCTGAAGGTCTCTGATATTTTCTTCTGTTTGAAATCCTGACAATACTCAGTGAAATGATTTTTCTTTGTTAAGCCACTTAACATTGACCTATTAATCATTCAACCTCAGAAGGACTGAATAATTAATAGGCTCATTCATTGTGTGTTCTCATATTTTAGCTGAATCTATCAAAAAGAGCAAATTTGACAGCGGTGGACACAAAGAGCATCAGTGAAGGGAAAACATGGCCTGAAGCAGGTGATCAACAAAAAGATTTACCATCTCTACAGCCTTTTCCTAACAACATGGCTTTAAAATTCTGTTGATTTCAGTACACGACAAGCTCATGTTGTTACTTTTATACTACATCTGTTCAGAACTAATAGCCTCAGAAAAGCAGTCGTATTGACCAATTTATATTGGAACATGCTGCCTCCTGAGGTAAGATTTGTTGGTCATCATGATAGTTAGAATAATAGTTCTGTTTGCTTGGAGGTGGCACACTAAGTGGCACTTTTGAGATAACCAGATTTAACTACAGCAGGGATTTGTGTTAATAGTTGTCACATTAATTGAACTGAGTTCTCCAGCACATTAACTGCTGGAAAACTCAGTTTGAGATATACATCAGTTTGAGATATA
>NW_015112693.1:0-2190 GCF_001443285.1 Poecilia latipinna | reverse complement strand
AGACGAGTAAAACAAACACTCCTGCTGCAACTCCGTACACCCAAGTCTTCAGGGTCCCATCTGCACAGAGAGTCACACACACATTCACACACACACATTATTTGTGGTCATTTACAGGGCTATAGTCTGCATGACATTCTTTCCTTCTGTGTGTGTATGATAAAAATGTTTAATGAACTAAAACATCATTTCTGATCATGTTTCAAAAATAGAAAAAAACAAGCTGTATTCCATCTTTTAATCAAAAATCAACAGAGCTTTTATGCATAAAATCAAAAGAAGCCACATGTATGTCAAAAGTCATTTGTAAATGTTTGGTACTGTTGAAAATAAATAACTCTGTGTTTTCCTCAATCTCTTTTAACTATTTGCATGCTTGTATATATATACACACACACACACACACACACACACACACACACACATATAGAACACACAGCCACAAAGCTAATGCTAAAGGAAACTAGGGTAGAGGTTCCCAAACTGTGGGGCACACCCCCTAGGGGGGGCGCCGTGCCATTGCAGGGAGGGCGCGGGAAGCCGTCTGGATGAAAAAACAAAAATAAAAACAAAACAAAACATGAATGCTGTATGCGCTGGGTTTTTATCTTAGAATGGCCAACTTTCTTATTCCTCTGTCAATTTGATACAGTAGAGGCTTCTGCACTTCCCATATCTGTGTCCTCTGTCACTTTTATCAGCAGTTAAAACTGTTTAATCCGTTCTTAACATGTGGTAACCTGTTTTTCCGAGCCGCCTTTAAACGCAACATGAGCGCTACAGTGCTTGCGCTGGTTTTACACCTGTGCAGCAGGAGGTCTCCTTCACGGAGACCTGCTGCTGCTGTACAGAGCTATGCAGGTGTGTTAGAATCATGGCAGCAAACCAGCAAAACGCAAAGAACTTTTCAGTTTTTCCCCCAAACTAACAGACTGTTGAGTAAAGCTGTTGGATGCAGGTAAAGTAAGCAAAAAGATGACTAGCTAGCTAATATCAATACAGCACCTTAAGCTTGTTAACAAGTAGCTTGTAGGCTACCTTGTGTTGTTCAGCTATGATTCCTCCCCCTGGAGCCAGGGCTGAGTATAACAGGGAGTCTCTAAGAATCCATCTCCCACCCCCTTCACTCACTCATATCGTTCAACCAGACAGCTATTTGTAAGCCATAGTGGGGGCCCAGAAATAGTTTGGAAACCACTGGCAGGAGAAAAAATTTGGGAACCACTGCACTAGGGAATGCCCTCTTTAAGGCCTAGCTTAGATAGAGGCCAACAAGGAGAACTGGGAACTTTTGTTAGATGCTATTTTTGTTCTGCTAGCTCATAAAGATAGCATGAACAATGGTCCAGCTGTATTTTGACATTGATAAATGGAATTCATGAATTCAACTCACTGACTCTTCTTCAACTTCATACACCTAGAACCTAGATGGAGAAAGGATAATTCTCCACAGTACTGAATGATATACATTTATTTTACGTCATTGCAGTTTATTTTCTGGCCTACAAAAGTCAGTACAGCTCTAACTCTATTCGTAAAAGTTACACTACAAGTGTTAGTGACGAAAAATGTGTGCAATACAAAAGTGCACAAATTTAGTAGCATTTATTACCTTTTACCAGATTTGGGAGTCAATGAAAAGTTCAGGAAGTAAGGGTGTGTACTAAAAAGTAATACACATCTTGAACATGTCTGTTCTGGACAAAAAAGTACAACACGGGTTGCTGTGGTGGCACAGGGGTTAGGCATAAAACATATGGAGACCTTAGTCCGCAACGCGGCTGATTCCCAGCCTGGCATCATTTGCCGCATGTCTTCCCCTTTTCTCATGAAAATTAAAGTGAACATTAAAATGCATCGTGTAATTTCTGTATGAACTCTCGAAACAAATGTTACTGGCAGTATTTACAACTGGTCTCCCTTGGAAAATAGTTTTATTAATCTTAGTGGGATCTTATGCAATAAAAAAGGTCTAATAAAATGTTAAATTTTGGAATTCATAAACAACATATTAGACATTCTAGAACTACTCAAAGTTTTAAAAGACGCATTGAGTAAGTAAACACACAAAAAAATACAAACCAACAAACACACCAAGCTCAGAGTAAAATCTTCCATTGCTTATAAGGGTGCGTTCACACTGCAGCCTGAAGTGACTCAATTCCGATTTTTTGGCAATTCCGATTTTTT
>NW_015112692.1:603270-604389 GCF_001443285.1 Poecilia latipinna | reverse complement strand
ACTTTAAAAAAGCTGAAAAGTTACATGTTAGTAAGTTTTTCCTTATTTCAAGTGCACTGAGATATTTGCACTAAAAACTAGACCAAAGTTACCTGGTAGGATTTTGTGTTTTTGCAGTGTATAACCTGGAAGGAAGCCATAATTAGTAACTTTTCATAAAGATATGAAAAGTATGTATTCCTTTACATTTATCCTCTTACTCCGATAACCCTAAATAAAATCCAGTGGAACCAAATCACTAAATTCCACCTGTGTGTAATTTAATCTCAGTATAAAAACAGTGGCTCTGCAAAGGCTTCAAGAGGGTTGTTGGAGAACATTTGTGGAAAAAAAAGTTGAAAAAAAATAACATAGTAAGCATTTACAACATCTCAGTAATGTTTAATCCATCATCTGAAAATAGAAAGACACACACACAACATCACTTAACAGAAGGGAGAATCTGTTGAGTTGTGAACACAATAATCTAAGTTAAATTGAAAAATGGCAGGTAAGA
Organism: Poecilia latipinna; assembly: GCF_001443285.1. Taxonomy (NCBI): domain Eukaryota; kingdom Metazoa; phylum Chordata; class Actinopteri; order Cyprinodontiformes; family Poeciliidae; genus Poecilia; species Poecilia latipinna. The sequence goes on along the minus strand of NW_015112692.1, from coordinate 603,893 downwards.
AAAGTCACATTTTGAAATCTACACCAAAATGACATCTTATTCTCAACTGTCACAAATCATGTAACAAATGAAACTTTTTTGGCATACCTGCAGAATGGACAAGTAGGTGAGGACTAACAGCAACCCCGCCATAATCCATGGTATTAGCAGCGTCATGCTATGTGATTGGTTTTCTTCAGCAGCGACAGGCAACATAGTAAGAATGGTTGAGAAAATAGAAGACACAGATTGAGCATATCAGAATGGCTCAGTTCAAGTTCAGACCAAAATGCAACCAAGAATCTGCAGCAAATTGATATTAAAAGTTCAGTTTGGCTGAGCTTGAGGTATTTTGCAAAAATGTGTTGGGAAAAAATGTCTGTCTCCAGAAAAAAACTTACAGCTATAAGTACAGTGAAAAGTAGTTCTTTAATATTCACTTACGTGGGGCTGAATACAAATGCTTTGCAGATATGTTAAATTTTACTAGAAAAAAGAACAAAAACTCACATGATTTTCCTTCCACACTATTTTAGTTTAGGTTGTTAAATTTCAATAAAATGCATCAAAGTTTAAGATTATAATGTGAAACTAGAAAATTCCTGCAGAAATTTTAAGGGGCCTGCCAAAGTGTGCCCGTCGGC
>NW_015112692.1:575813-597357 GCF_001443285.1 Poecilia latipinna | reverse complement strand
CCCAATAATAAAGAGATCCTTCTATTGGGTGTAGAACAATAGGTGCCTGCCATGCAATGCATGGAGGCAGTGACTGACCACTGCTCTCCTTATGCATTGCTTATGGCAGGCCCCAACTATAGAAAAAGTTGAAGGGACTCTACAGCATCAGTATTTAAAGGGGCAGTCTCGTGCTTCTCGTCCTTAATGGAGGAACTGTTGTGACAACGTGCTGAAGGCAAAGTGATGAAATTGTAGTCAAATTTCTCTTAAGTCATGTTTGACATTAACATAAGCTTTGTTTCCTTAAATAATGCATGCAAAACATTGTCAATATTCCACTTTGTCAAAAATACACAATTTCCAAATTGGAATGTTTTCGTTAAATAAGAAATAGCCTTGTTAACACGATAAGTCATTAAAAAAACATGGTGCGTTGTGATCCTCCTACCACTTCCTGTCGTCTTCTTCTTTGTGGTTTGTGCCAGTGGCGACATCCGGTTGTTGATAATCTTAGCGGCAAACTTTTTTTTTTTTTTTTAAATCAAAAAACAAGCTTTGGTAAATTGGCATTAAGCAAATTTATTTTCAAAATGTTACAATTGCGCAACTATATTGTCAATAGAAACTCGGCTACTGTGCTTGGAAAACACATAATGCTAAAGCCAGGTAGAGCATGATGGGCCTTGTTGACAGGATGAGTAGAAAGGAACACGTCGAACTCGCGGTGTCGGAATCAGCCACCGACTCCGGCGGTCCGGAGAGCCACAGATGCTTCTCTGTTTTGTGTGTTGACTCTCCATAATTTGTTTGCTCTAATTTGTTTTGCCGAGCCAGGGGAGTTCTGATTTTAATTTTGCTCCGTGTGTGTTTACCCCTCTTTGTGGATCGCTGATCTGTTAAGCGTAGAGAGAAAGGGAGAGACAGTCAGAGAGAGGAGGGTGGGCTGTTCACAGAGCCAAATTGAAAAAAAAAAAAAAAAAAAAGGAGAGGGCAAGTTTTTTTAAGCTCTGGCAACCCCGTCAGGCCCAAAGGCCTCGCTCGCAGCCTGCACCTGCTCCGTCCCCCGGGAGCCTGGTTCCTGAACCGTGGCCCTCAAATCTTCTCCTCAGGCCCCCTGTAGCCCAGCCACCTCATCCCCTCCACATCTCTCCTCTCCTCCTCACTGAAAATTCTCTCTCTTTCTATATTTCACTTCTTTCATTCCCTCTCTCCTCTTCCCCCTGTGACTCCCAACAATCCCTCCATCCCCAGCTCTGGCTTTTTCCACCCTCTCTCTCCACTCTACCACCTGCTCCTCCTCTTATCCCTCCTTTCACTTTTTGCTCCTGGTTACTCCTGCATTTGCCCCTGCTGAACTTTGTCTTCCCTACAGCCCCTAGTTCCTTTCTTTTCACCTTCAGTAAATCTCTGCTGCTACTGGCTCACCCTCCAGCAGCTGAATGATTGGAACTTGTTTGCCTGTTTGATAACACAATCAAACACAGAAAATACAACCAGAAATATGACAATTAGGAATATTTTAAAAAAAAGTAACATCTGCCATACCATCTTTACTCCCTCGGGAGATGGAAAAAAAAAATCTTAAGATGTTTAAAATTGTCACAGCTAGGCTTTATTGAAATCCTCCAGTCGCCTCACTTTTTATGACTGCACAGCCACAGGTAGTTGGATCAGTCAGTCAGACCTACATACAGCAGGATACACATTGTCACACGATATTTACATTACACCGGCGTTAACTGCTATGACATTTCTCCAAAAACAAGACATCTAGTTTTAATATGGCTTGATTAAATCAGTCCAACTGTATGGTTTGTGGTGACTGCATCGATCAGGTCAGACAAGACAACATGTTAAGTCCAAGAATCAAGCTCTGAGCTAAAGCCATTAGAATACCTAGGCAGCCTTCAGAGTACTAAAAGGTCCAGTGACATGAAAATAATTTTGGTTTCAGTGTCCAGCTGCTAAAATTGACCAATTCTGTCCCAGACCAATGAAGATGAGTGGAATTTTATAGAATGTCATTTACACAACTATTTTAAACAAAAATATAAGAGTATATAATCTAGTTTTTTTTGTTTTGTTTTTTTAAATAGAAATGTTTACACCTTTCTTTCAACCAGCTGCAGTCAGCTCTACATTAATCTATGGTCCAAACAGCCAGAGAAAACATGTCATTTCAGTCGTTCTTTCATCCAGTTAAAAAGGACTTTAAAACATTGAAATAATGACATTTTACCAGTTCTTTTGTAAAACATTTAGCCGTCTTTATTCCACCTTAATGGGGCAGGGTTTATGGTGGTAGAAACCAAGTTCGAGACAAGGTGTGAGGCTCTGTGTGCTCGCTCTAATCACACCACTGCGCACGCAACGCCCCGAATTTTAACTTTTTTTTTTTGTAAGAATTATTTCGACACTAACGTCTTTTATTCAACAGTAATGTGGCAGAAAACCAATAACGGGGGTCGACCTTGGGATGGACGAGTCGAGGTTTGTGGTTTCTGTATGCGGGTTGCCGCTCTAACCAGCCGCCAAGGGATGCTGCAAATTTAAGCACATTCTAAACTTTTTAAAACCTTCATATCGGTAAATGGCCCCTTACTTCGGAAAAAAAAAATAGGGTTAACATGAACTTTTTAATTATTTCCAGTTTTGAACAGAAACCTCGAGCAGCATATCTTCCTGTTTGGTTGCCAAACGCTCAGTTGGTGCACTTTACCAGCCAGGCACTGGCTTAATTGGCGAGTCATTTGTTTTGGAGCAATCATCATACATGGGGTTTCGGTTTTCTCTCTGCTGAATGAGCGGCCTGCTGCTTCTAGGAAGGATGCTAATGAGAGCAGTGATACTGAACCAAAACAAAATAGAGAGGTTGTGTCACTGGAAAAAAAAAGTGATTTGCAGATAGCTTTTGACAAACTTGTCATTTCAGAAAGAGAGTTCTTTGCCATTTTTTTTACCCAATATACAAGCTTCTCACTTTTTGTAACAGCTTTACTCTGAGAAATCATTCATCTGGTGACGACTGTTCCAGACAATTCAGAGCAGCAGAAGGTGTAAAAAAAAAAGTGGCAAATAAAATTCCACTCATATCACTTGTTTTATGGAGGTTTATAAACCACTATGTGTGGAAAATGTATTCTGTAATTTCACCTATTTTAAGTACAGACATGTACATATTTATTGGCAACAGTGGTAAAGATGTGTGAATAACCCTAAAATTAATTATTGTATTGCAGTGGCATAATTTTACACAGAAAAAAAGTCAGGATAATCCAATTAAAAAATGTAATTGTGTTTATTAAAATCAAACTTGTGGGTGCCCCTAACAATTCCTTTGACATAAATGTAGCTGAAGCTTTTTTAAAAAAATAGATTTATTTTTAGTTGTTTCGTTAACTTTCTAGGAACTTCTTAATAGATCATAACTTTCTGTTTTCCTGGGATGTCCATGTGATTTGACACAGGAACCTGTTGCTTTAAGCCACTAGACTTGATAATTCATTTTATTTTCCCACTACGTATTGAGCAGTATTGTACAGGAGAAGAAGAAAAACATCTTCAAAGCTCACTGTTGGGGAACTGTGATTATACACAATCTACATTTCATTTGTGAAGCGTGGCAAAAAAAACACTTGTCCAACCATCACAAATGTAAACATAAGGTTTACTTAACTTCACTAGTACTACTCGAACACAATGAAGCATTGTGCTTTCTGTCAGACAAGACAATGACTTATCTTTTCAGCATAAAATATTAAGTCACTTGTTTATTTCCGGCATAAATGCAGGATAAAAAACTGCAGAAAAGGATCTCATGCCCGTTATTAGGTACGGTAGAGGACAGGTGATGCTGAGTCTGCTTGTCTTCCAAAAGGCCTGGGAATCTTGTTAGAGTGCCAGGCAACATCAAGTCATTAAAATACCAGGAGATTTTACATGACAATCTGCTGTACTGTAATGGGAAAAAAATAAAACCCAGAATGGGCCATCTAGGCATATTGTTCAAAGAGACCAAAGATCTCTCTGTTCACGCCGACTTCATTAGATTTAACAGGACAAGACTAATATTTATTTCCAATGTTGGACTTCCCCTCATCTTTAATTAACAAAAGGATGAAAAAAATGGTAATGTGAAATTATGGTAAAGCAAGGAAAGATTAATTAATTTTAAGGCTATTCACGTATCTTTACCGGCAGTAGCAACAAATGTATCCACATGTCTACTATTAGTTTCATGTTGTGTAATCATCTTTACATCCATCACGTTGCCATTTTGAGCTCTTCCACCTGAAAGCTCCCCAGATACTTCTGGTCCATGTTTTTACTCAGACATTTCTCATCTAGCTAGTTTTGGTTTGAAATCCTGTCTCAGTCCATAAAGAGTTTTTCATGCATGGTCTCACTGATGACATTCACGCAGGATAACATTCACATCCACACAGCTAACAGGAGCGATGCATTCTCCCTCACTGAATAATCATTACCAGGACCTCATTAGTTTCCCATGTTACATTAATCACATCATCTCTTTTTGGCCTTCACAGCAGACTTTCCTTTAACATAAAGTGAAAAAAAAATCCCTTATTGCAAAAATAATATATCTCTGACAACAATAAAAAAAAAAAAAAAAAAATAAAAAATATATATTTGTAAACATAAACTCATTAGAAAAAAAATCAAATGGCACTGTTAATAAATTATGATAGAACAAAAAAAAATGACTAATGTCACCACTTTATAAATATTCTGAGCACTAAGGCTGATTTGTTGCTGTGTGCTCAGTTTCAGTTTGCAGTTACGCATGCACCCACACACAACACCTACACGCTGTATGACAAGTCACCAATGAATAGGAATTACAATGTCAGGAATGAAGGACAAATACTTTGTTTGTAGCAGTAAATGACTCATATCTCCTGCAGAGGTCTGCTCCGTGTTACAGCAAAGGAAGGGCAAAAGGGATGTCTCATGCTGCCATCTAGTGGTCGAATATGGCTCTGACACATGAGGTGAGCTGAAATTATAATAAATAAATGAATAAAATTGAAGCTTAAACATAAAGTGCATGTAAATAATTACTCAATATGAAATCTGGTAACTGATACAGGCACAAATTCTTTCTTCTGCTCTCAATCCAATAAACCTGCAACTAGACCTGGGTTAGAGATGATGAAGTCATAGGCCTCCTTCCCCAGTCTTTAATCAGATTTCCACAATACACAGCAGCATAAAGGAAATGACACTAGGATCTGTGATGGACAAGAAGTGGCACTCACTGTTGTCTGTGTTTACTATTCAGCACACGGATGGTAAACAGCAGAGACACGGCAGCTGTTCCCTTTTGAGCCACATGATCAATCTGCACCTGTTGGAATGGATTTACGCGTTTTTGACACATGGCAGAGTGGTGATTAGTTGCATCATCTCGTAGCAAGTGAAGTGCCACCTGTCACGTCTGCAACACTTCCTCGTCCGTCGCCGCACTTCTCATGAGATACGACGTTTGGTTTGTGTAACTTTTGCGCCGGCGACTTCTGGATCTGAGGACGAGACAAATAAGGCAAAGACGAACTGCCAACGCGACAGTTCGGATGGTAAGGAAGGGGACGAATGGGTACGCTATTATGAGGTTTACTTTGTATCCTCTGCATATAAACACCCAGTCTGTTGGGGGAAGTTGGAATTAGCGAGTGCAGACACTGGACTAGTTTCTCCAGATGTGCAAAGCGTCATCTGGACAGGTTGTAGCTGGCTGTAGCTGCCTGCCGCATCCGCTATTCCGCTTTCCTGTTAAGTCCCGCTCTTACTGGTCACAACTCAAACCTCCAGGTCTGGCATCATCTCCTCTTTGAGCTGAATGTCATTTTCAGAGCCCGTCCCCACGTCCGAGTCAAAAAGCGAGTGATCCGACTCGGGGGAAGGTGTGTGTGTGTGTCTGGTGGACTGGCTGCCACTGTCACTGTCATCCAGAGTGTCAGTCCTAGAGAACAGGCCAAAGTCCAGCAGGCCTGCAGGTGTGCTACTGCTGCTGCTCTCACTTTCTCCGTCGTAAAAAAGGTCCTCCACCTCCACGAACCACTCAGGCCAGAACTTCCTTCGCATCCGCTCACAGAACATGGCCAGGTTGATCAGCTCTCCTGAGAAGACATTAACCACAGACACGGCGTTTCAGAGCAAGAGTTAAAAACTCTGGTTTAAGGACTTTTGTCTTCTTCATTTCACAACTGTTAAAGGGGACATATTATGCAAAATTCACATTTTACACGATTTTGTACTTCAAGTTGCGTCTCAACTGCTTCTAAAAACAGCCCAAGCACTTAAAAAAACCACCCTGCTGTTTTTGGCAATAAGTTGATCTTGGTACCACATCCTGGCACAATAAATAATTCCGGAACTGGAATGTTACTGCATTCAGTCGCTTGTTCCTCTGGGTGATTTTTTTTGACCAAGTGACTGCTGCTTTTTTTTTTTTTTTTTAAAGGTATGGACGTGTGGTTTATTTCTGCTCTATTGTTTGATTCTGGATGGAAACATGTCAGAGAAAACAAGAAGACAAGACTGGGGCAGAGTTTCACTTTCCAGATCAAAGATCTGGTTGTAAAAGTTTTGTTTCTCTCATCATTAGGAGAAAGGATTGCCCCTGTGACGGAGACCTATTTTAGTGTTTTTTGTCATATTCTAATTAGAAAAAGTGATTTATTATTCTCCTACCAGATGAGTTTAAGGATTAAACACCAAAGTGCTAGAAACTTCTTTTGTTGAGCAGAAGACCACTGCCATCTTGTGGTCAAAAGTAAAACATCATTAACTATTCCTCAGGATTTTCTAACGTTATAGAAAACCTCCTGCATAACCTCATTTTATCTTTACCTTTCAAATAGCTATCTCAATTGGCCACTTTTGTAGTTGTATGGATTATCAGAGCAAATCAATCCAATTCGGAGGTTAAGTTTACAAGTGCAATACTCTGAGACACTGGCTTACATAACAGAGGTTTCATTAGACTAAAAGACAAAAGTCGGAACAAAACATCGAGAACAAAGCATTATTTATGTTTTGTTTAAAAATAAAAAAATAAAAAAATAAGTTTAAACAGGTGGTGAATCTGTGTGAACCTTTTATATGTGTTTTACTCTGGAATAAGCTGTAAATATTGAAGCTGTTTTATCAGATCTTGGAGTCTCTGGTTGACAGATCCTACTGAAAGGGTTCCCACAAGTTTTTCATTTCAAAATTTCACACTTTTCCTGACTAAAATCTCAGAACGTTATTTTTTTAATGGTATTTATAACATTTGTGTAACATTGCCCTCATTAGGTTTTATTATGTGCGTATCAAATTTAAAAGCTAAAGTTCTAAATTCATATATTTTTTTCTGATTGGTATGAATCAATACTTATTTAAACTTAACTTGTGGTGGAAAAGGTGAAACACTGGTCCTGAATGATAATGACTGATATATATATTCATACACGTTTGTCTTGATGACCATTTATCTATCAAAAACCTTTTAGTTGACCTACTTTGACACAAGTAGTGATATACTTTTTACCCCTATAAAGTATTTGTACCCCTATACTGTATCGGGATATAAACTTATAACCAATTTTATGTAATAAGCCAACACAAAGTAATTTACAATCAAGTTCTACAGAGTTAAGTTCTACTTAATGACAGATTAAGGTGAGTTGGAACAGTGGCACATCTAAAATCCATCTGAGGGCTGCAGTTTCACCCTGGTGGGTTAGATCAAAGCGTATTCATGTCTGACAGCAGCCCAGCCCAAATCTAATTTAAAGAACTATGGCAAGAATTGAAATTTGCTGTTCCCAAAAGCTCTCCCTTTCAGCTGACTCAGTGGAGCAGATGCAAATGCAGGCCAAACTTAGATTTTTTATTTGTAAAACCATCTATTATCTTCTTTGTGTCAGTTAAAAAGAATCGCGATAAAATACAACTGAAGTTTGTGGTTGCAATGCGACAAAATGTGAAAAGGTGCTGAAAGGACTCCAACCTTTGATGAGTTGCTCTGGCCGGGTCCCGGGTAGAGTCCACATAGCCTGAGCCAGATGGCCGAACACTGTGGCGTCTAACGTTGACATCTTGGAGCCCATAAAGTATTTCTTATCTCCTACATGACAAAACAACAGATGCGTTAAATGCAGAGATTTTACAGCATGAGCTCAGCTGCTCCACTGCCATAAAATCACGTCATCACGTCACCGTTTTATCTTTATCCTAATTAAGGATTGGGCCAGTTACTTTCCAGCCAACTTCTCTCCCACTGATCATGATGATGCTGATGATAAATGAGCTGATGCTTTCCTGCTCCTACCCAGCAGAGTGGCCAGCGTCCTCATGTCCTTCTCCATCAGCATGTAGACCTCCTCTTTGGAGAAACGGCCGATGCCGTGGCCGTACATCTCTCTGCGCACCATGCTGCCGTTCAGGTTGCTCAGCAGCCACTTCAGCGTGTCGCTCAGAGGACCGTTCATCGCCAGCAGCTTCTGGGTTTCTTCCACGTTGTCCACCCACTGGCAGTATGCTATTGTCCTAAGGGAACACATAGAGTAAATACAATTAAAAAATATTAATGAGAATTAAAAATTGCTTTGCCTCAACTTTGAGTTCACTGCAGTAATAGGAATCTCATGTTAAGATAAAGAATTCCACCAGTAATTTTCTTTAAAAACGTTGAACAAAAGGCTGAGGATGATGTTGTAATCTCTATTAGAACTATCCCCTAGATGGATTCAATTCTTTTTTTTTTTATCTCAGATTTAGTATTTCTTAAATGTACTTCTAATAATATGTTTGCAGAAGAATAAGTGTTAAGTGTCTTAACATAGCAGGAAGGTAGTTGTTGATGGCTTTTGATGCATGCCCAAACAGGGTTAATTTACAATTTATCTTAAATCTCACAATGTTCGCTTCTCACTGCTGGATTTGGCAAATCATGCGCATCTAATATTAAAGGTGCACCGATTGCAGTTTCCCCACCATACCCCATAACTACTTAATAATAAAAAAAACAAAGGTGTGGAGTGAGAGGAGAAAATTATTACAACGGCTCTAGAGGAAACTGGATAAAACAGGAAAGGTCACACCACCAGTTTGGACGTATTTCAGATATTTAAAACCAAAAACTAATCAATAATTATCAATATCGACTGATGTGAAATACTGATATAATTATATTTTATTAAGCCAAATCGTCCAGCCCTATGAAAACCGATTTAAATGTGCAACTTTTTTTTAAAAGAAGAATGCATGAAACTTTGGGTGAGATTTGACTTTTTATTTTATGGGAGTTAATCCGATAGATTTGATACAGTAATAATAATGCAGTGTGGTGTTTGCTAATTTTGTGCAGCTCTGATGGAAAAACTGCAGAGAGTTGTTTCAGTTTCAGTGTACTTTAACCGAAGGCTCAGATCCTGCCTCTGTGTCTACACAAAGTTCAGTCTAATTAAAAGAAGTGCACCACTATCAGTCACATTTCTCTCTGCTGCCTGCCAGCTCGCTTCATCTTATCAGCTCCGTATCCTGCCTGTTACCTGTTATGTACTTGAGGCCAAGCTGCAAGATGGCAAAAAAAAAAAGTGACAACGGGTGACAAACTTAATATTAACATTTTACTGAGGAGAAAATTTTTTAAACAAAAACATCTTCACATTGCAGCTTATCATCTTCTCTTAAAGAAGAGGAAACCAAACAAGTTGCACTAAAAAATCCATCGATTATCCTGATTTTAAGTTAGAATTTGTCTCATAGCACCGTTACTATATACTGTGTTGTATGTGTGTAAGAATAAACAGATCTAACTCAGTTCTCCAACTATATAGTCCTCTATAACGTCACCTAGATTTTTGTGCCTATTACAGAGCTACATTGACAAAACTATTAAAAGAATGACTGCTTTTTAGTGCTTATATCCTATTTGATACATTGATTTTTCTCCATTTTCAGATCAAGCTCTGTGTGCATGCAGTCACTTAATGTTTCAGTTACTTTGCTCCCTGAAAACTCAATATTTATTATAAAACAGTTGTTTTTTTTTTTTTGCTTGACTGAACCTGACCAGTGAGTGGCTGGTCAAAGTTACAATGTATGATTTTTTTTAATCAGTAAACTCGCCATATGTGAACGCTACCAGGTCACACTGAAAAAAAGAAAAGCACCTGTTAACCAGGCTATTAAAACAGAGTGAGACTTTGGTGGTTATTTTCACGTAGCTTTTTCATAAAAATGACTGATGTTTACCGTTAGTAGTAGCTACCACGGTAATCATGTTAAGTGCTAATATTGGATGCTAAAGTTACCTTTGAATTTAAACTCATAATAATTGTGTATTTGTTTCATACAAGCAACATGCTAAAATGTCACCTCACCACCTAAAGTAAATAATTACATTAATGTCAGAAATGGTAGAAAAACAAATATTTCTAACGGTAATTATTATTTTAGCTCTTTCAGAGAATCTGCAATGAGCAATAAGAGGTCAAAGTTTTACAGAGAAACATAAATCAGGAATCAACTCAGAATCTCTGGTTGGTACATCTCCAGTCAGATCTTTGAAGTCTCTTAAACGATCTCATACTATGATGAGCTTCATCCCATCAGTTCATCTACAAAATCTGAAGCCTGATGTCAAAGTCCCTTTTGTAAGGAGATGGAAGAACTCCAAATGTCCTGCAGGACTCCTTCAATATAATGTGTATAACTGGTTCCTTGACACAAATTCAATCAAAGTCTCTGGGCAGTATCATGTCTGACTGCACACTGACGCTTGTATCTGATATCCCAAAGACAGACGCAGCTTTGTTAAAATAAAAATAAAAACTGTTCGATAAGTGAGACATTGGCTAGAATATACAGTCGCCTAAAGCGACTGCTTTCTAAAAAGGCTTCCAGTATATGATTACCTTCTATAAAACACATACTAATAATAAAAAAACCCAGCGGCGGTTGTGTGGTATTTAAGAGCAACATGCGAGCTGCAGCCTCTGGGGCTCAGGAAACAGCCCGCAGATGCTTGCATGCATCTCATCACGTAACTAGCAACAAGCTGTCACAGTGCCCTTCATCAATAATTCAGTCCACAGGTCTAAATGTGGGTCTAAATGTGGCAGGTGGATGTAGTGGCACAGAAAGCAGTCAGGGGGGAGGAAGGAGTGGAGGAAGATGTGGGTTACAAGACTGACCTCAGCTAATGCTATGAGGAATCCACTGAGTGTGGGGTTAAAACAAGATTTTTATGGATGCTGTGTCCTGATCTTATCAAAGTAATGGAAATGAAAAAGGAGGTTAAAGCAGTGTGTGTGTGTGTGTGTGTGTGTGTGCGCGTGCGTGCGTGCGTGCGTGCGTGTAGGGGATGAGAGGTGGAAGATGGATACAGCTTTTAGGTAATGGAAAACAACCTGTGTGTGTGTTGGAAGAGGGGTGAAACAATTTACTAGAAGCAGAAATAGCCTGCGTTTGTTCCAGTTGATCTGGTGTGACTCAACATGCCATCAAATCAGGAACCTTCAGGGCCGGATCAGCCCATAGAAAATGAAGAGTATTATCCTTAAGTAAAGCTAGAAGGCTAGTCAGGGAACAAGCCTATTTTTTTTTATCAGAATGACAAAGTGGACATTATGTAGCTAAAATAATGTGATCTAAGTTTGTACCAAGCTGTTATACATCCAGTCTTTCATAATGTACCAAGTCTCCACGCTGTTAATAAATTTCAGTAGATGTTTTGTCTATTGTCTCCAGAGTGGAAAATATACATATGTTTGTATTCAGTGGCAAAAAGCTTACATAACCGAGGAAGAACGAAAGATTTCTTGTTGCTCAAATAATCTCAAACTGTCTAAGAGAATGTTCTGTAAGCGTTTCTGTGGGTCACCCCCTTACCAGTAGAGGTGCTCCTCGACCATCTTGGTGACTGCTCTGGACATGGCTATTTCTTGTGGGGTCAGGTTCTTGTTCAAGTTGACCCCCAGTTTCTCCTCCAGAAAGTCTACGATGAACTCTGACCCCGACACCTGCTCATGGTTGTACTCGATCCACGGCATCTTTCCCTGCGGTGACAGCTTCCCATCAAAGTAGTTCTGCAGGTGATAAAAACAAACAAACAAAAAAAGATGTACTCAGGTATATTTAGTCCTTTGTCATTGGTACACAGGCTTTATTTTGAAATCACTTTCTCTAAGGATGAAAAAATACAGCAACTGTGGAGAGTCTGTGTTACCTGGTAAGGCAGATCCAACATGCGCAGGTATGTCTCTATTTTGAGGCAGAAAGGGGAGAGGCTGGGGATGCCATTCTTTGGTCTGGAGAACTGATGGAGGATGATGGCATCTTTAGAATCCAACTCCTGCTCCTTCCTACACACAGAGAGAGGCAGAACACAAATAAATAAAAGTATGCATTTAATAAAGTTAATTTTTATTCTATTTAATCAATTATTTTGAGCTCATTGTTAATAAAATGACAGTTTCTTTCAATGAATTGATTTGTACGAATATATTTTGTCACCTGGTTTAAGCTTTACACAGAGAGGTCTCTGAGTTTTCAGTCTGAGATGTTCAGCACTCTAGGAGTTAATTTATTCATGGAGGGTCATGGAGCGATAGGTATTTTAAGCTAGCTTGAAAATACAGCTGATATGCCAATGTCCTGCTCCAGTGTATCAGCTGAGCAGTATCAAGGGCTTGTGAAGGACTTGAATGTGGAAAGTAAATGAGTCATTCTCCCCCAGCTCAGAGCAAACATAATGATCTGATCTGAGACCTGCAGCCTGGAAACACTTAGTGGTGTGCTCATTTGTAAGAAGAAGAAAACTTCATGAGGGGGAAAAGGAGAAATCAGTTACATTTTCCCTCATTTTCCTGCTCACATCACAATATTCAATCAAGCAACTGTTAATTTAGTTCCTCCAACAGGACGACTTCTCAATTTTTCTTAAAGCTGAAGTAATGAAACGCAGTAGAGGAAATAGCTTTGGTTTGCAAGGCAAGATAAAAGCAGGCAAGGGTTTGTTTTAGATTTTATAGAAATAACGACCTTGAGTAAAAACACAAAGGTTACACTGTGTTACACTGTGTTAGCACAAAGGGGTTAAAAAAATGTTATACTAGCAGTCAATCACAGTGAATTGCTGACAGTTTAGCATCCACAATAATATCAAATAAATGACATGGTAAAGTGTCCAGTATGGTGAAAAACTGTGACAAATCACAGTAATGATGAGGATGTAAAGGAGAAGCAATGAGGATTTTTTTTTTTTTTTTTTTTTTTTACCAACATTTGATCCACACTCCTTACCAGTTGGTGGCGGTAATGCTCCATTAAGCTATTCGCCAGCTGGCATTGAACAAAAAAATAGAAGAAAAACCAATTACAGTTCCTAGAAGACAGCATTACCTGTACTTTTGACCTCTGAACAAGGAGCGTAATGTGGAATCCAATCAATTTTGGTCTCATCTGATCAGTAGTTGATTGCCTTCTCTAATTCCAGGTCTTTCTGAAGCTCTTCACAAATAGTCCTTGGCTCTTGGACAACTTAGTAGTTTAGAAAGTGTTCTTTAACCAGTGTAATAACTGTTTAGGTTGCAAAGGTCTTGAGAGAACTCATTATTTTTGCCAATTATAAAAAGTTTTTTGTGCGACATCGTGGTAATCAGACTGCTGGGTCATGACTGCTTTCTAATTACGGATGGATTTCAGCTGGTGTCATGGCATTCCTTGCACCCTCATAACCCCGTTACTTCACATGCTCAATACTTTTTCCCAGTGGAGTTTTTCCTATATCTAATACAACTGCACCTTTAGAAATACATTTACTTGGAAATTTGATGATTTCTTCACTGATTAACATTTATTTTGGTTGTGATACACAGACTTGAGCTAAATTCTAAAATAAATATATTTTAAAAATGTAGTAGTATTTTTCCAAGTATACATGGAGAGTTTTGTCCCTTTTTGCCATTCTTATCAGTTAGATTCCAAACTGGGGTTTTAAAAACAGTCATTTCTCAATAGGATTGACAGATCCTATTTCTAGTTTTCACTAAATTTGCTTTTCATGGCTGGACAGATTGTGTTTAGCTCAATGCAATCTTGTTTTTTATTTAACTTTTAACTACAATTGTATAGTTTTCAATTTCTATTTTTTGTATTTTTAGTATTACCATTGTTTACATGTGTTTGCAATGGAATGACATCATTGCTGGAAAGTATTCTATTCCAGGGATGGCCAATGGCCCATGCTTGGCTTTTCAGTGAGACATGTTTCTTGCAAATATTGAGTCATGTTTCTGACCATCTGTTCTGTTATTGTATTATCACAGAATTCAAAATTAAAAGCTAATTTCTATGTCACAAAGATTCGTATTTTATTTTATTTTTTTTACTTTAGCTGAATTACATCAGTGGCATTTCAACATCATGGAACAGTTCCCAGAATCTGGTCTGTGTGCAGACTGACCTCTCTTTAGTTATTGATTTGTGTAACATAGGGCTGTCTGCTGCTGTGTCCTCACATCTCCCCAGCTCAGCAGTGCACCACACACGAGATGCTCTTCTCTGTCCTTGAACTGCTTCTTTGCCTAGTTTGTTCGCAACAACAAAAACACTTTATGTTCAGCATTTGCTTTGGCAAACTTCAAACTATCGTTGGACTCTGTCTTGTTTGTCCTTTTTGCAAAATGATGACAAAGCTTTCAATGGCGGCTGGTTGTTAATCATTGCTCTTGTGGATCAGATTTGCAGGACAAGTGCAGTCATATACAATTGAAAACCAACTGCACTCATTTTTTTTTTTTTTTTTTTTTGGTCCTACATTCTGAAGGTTTGTGTTTGTCCTGTAAGTTCCCCTTTTTGCAGCTGTTCCACTTTAATTGCAATTGCCATTTAACAAGCTGTAGCCCTGTAGCCATACAGGCTGTCTGGTACCTTTTGAGAGGAATTTTTAAAAATCACTTTCTACTGATTCAATTGAAAACAGTTTTTTTTATAACTGTTTCCTGTGAAATGTGTTACAGTTTTTCAATGAGGGTCTTAAAATTGCAAAGCAATCCTGCATTTTGTAGTCAGGCTGGTGTTTGTATTAGAGCAAGCCTCTAGACTGTTTCCTCCATTTAATCATAGGGGAAACAAATTCCAATAAACTTCAAGGTTTTTAAACATGCTTTACAAGCTGTTATGTTGAGCTGTATTTTACCTACTTTTAGTCTAAAGTTTGAATGAAAAAAGGCAATATGTTTATTTACTATAAAGTAAACAAAATAAATGATCACTGTTGTATGCAATTCTCTATGCTGCATGCTGAGGTGCTGAATCTCCATTTGTCAGATTTGAGTGGCTCATAAATCGCTGTCCACACACTTGTGGTGCTGAAAGCACTCCAAACACTAAGAAACTTCAACCTTGATATATTACAGTATTAAATACGTCCTTTGCTTTGAAATTATGTTCATGCAAAGGAGGAGATGAAATGAAGAACTACCTCAGACATATATACATTTAGAAGACATAGGACACAGGAAGTATCTTTAGGTGAGCAGGGTAATCTAAGCTGGTTTATTGCTGCCACTGCCAACAAACGCGTCACGTGGTACAAACAGATGATTCCGGCAGGCTGCATAGCCGACATCAGCAGCCTGCACGTGATTTAGCAGCGGCTCCAAACACAGCTTACAGGAGATGGGAGGAGGGAGAGAAAGCACAAACTATCAGGCCACTGTAACAGGATGTACTTACTGCCTGGCACTGGGCTGCTCCAAATATATAATCCCTCTCCTGTCAGGCACTCATTGCTGCTCTGACAATAGTCCAGTGTTATCCACTGCGATTGGAGAGGTTAGAAATTAAATTTTGTTGAGGGTCTTCTCTGTCGTTTTCATAAGCAGCTGCGGTATCTATTCATTGCAAATGCATGCATTCCATGCCAGGTTGACTGCAGAGCTCCAGAGTTTACACTCACTCACAACCGACCTATGACTCTAGACATAATGTTTTTTGTTTTTGTTTTTTTTCTCCAAGCAAACATGTCTTGTCCTTAGTAGGAGGAAACAGACTCCATACTGAAGTGTTCTTGTAACATCCATCTATTTGAGATACCATTTAACATTGTTATAAAACCCAATCAATCCCGATTATGGGATTATAAACACTGACTGGTGAATAATAAAAACACGACAGTCCAGGTTGCGTGCCCACCTACCTGATGGCGAGCAGCTCGTGCAGTAGGTAGGCTGCAGCAGCCAGCAGGGCCCCCCCGGTGATGTAGAGGGTCTTCTTCCACCAGGACTCCGAGCCCAGAGCCGACATGATGCCGCCGTAGTCCTGCAGGGGAAAGGCGATGATGTAGCCATACAAAGACTGCTGCTGCTCGGAGCCGCACAGCCCGAGCGGCAGGCTGTGATTCCGCCCCAGTTCCACCACGCACGGCCGGGAGGAGGCGAAGCCAGCAGCCCAGTGCATCCTCCCACCTTCGGTTACAACCACCCGGCTTCCTGCCAGCTGCGGTCCCCGTTCGGCTTCATCCAAGCGCCCAGCGGGTTACCCTACAGCCTGGCGGCGGCGGGACTGCTAGCTATTCATCCAAAAAGCTGTCTGGAGTAAACATTGCGGTTCCTTCTTCCTCGGAAGATGCTCAGCGCCCCGCTCACCTCCCTCTGCGCCTTCTACAAAGCATCGTTGCGCATACTACAAAAACAGCAGCGCTACTTCCGGTTGTATTTTTCCACATAATTGCCACGGCTTAGGTTAGTCGAGGGTTTCACAATGTCCCAATCTACTAATATTCCTTTCATTAAATATGGAGGTTAGTAAAACAATAATAATAATAATAATAATAATAATAATAAATCTAATGAAGGCGCGGGGGTGACGCAGGGCGACCCATGTACGGAGGCCGTAGTCCTCAACGCGACCGTCACAGGTTCGAATCCCGGCCGGTTCCCCGATGCTCACAACTCACTTTCCTATCGACTCATTGTCAAATAAATATCCTGAAACCCAAGACATAAATAATAATAATAATAATAATTATAAAAACTAAGCATTGTAGACCAGCGCAGCGTGAATGGTCTTATGGTGCGCCTGTTGAGCGTCAGGCGCCTCTGATTTACACTCAAAGTTTATGTGGATTCGCGTTGTTGCGGCGCGTTTCAAGCGTCTAGCGCAGCGCGATTTAAACCGTTTTGAGCATTGGAGGCGTCGAGCGCCTCCAACAGTCCGACGTACCACCTCGAAACTTTGACTGTAAACCGGACGCGCTGATGCTCAAAACGGGTTTGGTGTGAACGCACCAAAAGTGCACACGAGTCGAATTTGGAGCGTTTTGGATGCAGTATTGCTCTTGGTGTGAACGCACCATTACTAGCTGGCTATTTCACGCTCCAAAATATCATAAACTGTGACTATACTTCTCTTAATATAGTGAAACTCATAATATTTGAGACCATTATAATTACCCATTTAAGATGCATTAAGCTGTGTTTTTCTAAAATATCCTAATTATTGTTAAAAAAAAAATCTAAGTGTTGAAAATGTAATCTGCTGAAGCTATGTGTGTTTGTGTGCTTGAGGGGAGGGGACCTTAATAACTCTTAAACAACAACGACATATTTATTTCCTGAGGTTCACTATATCATTTAGTCAGATTTTTAAAAATTGTTTTTGGTTGCAATTTTACCTAATAATTCAATTATACTTTGACAAGTATACTAAAATTCCATAGTTTGACATGAAAAATTAGTTTATTCAACATCTTATATTTTGTGCTAGCCATGGTCTGGTGTGGCTAAAAATAAACAGTTTCACTGTATTAACACAAAATATTAAACACAACCTAATTGTTTTGATTTGCAATTAAAAAAGCAATAATTAATGGTATGGCGCTAAAGTGACATTTGCTTTTACCAAACACCAACAAAAATACAGTGTGCAGTAGAATACTTGTGTCAAAACTCTACTCTGACACATTGACTGACATTTAACTAATGCAGAGAATATGAAGTTTTAGAGGTATCAAAAATTACTTTTTCAAAATCACCATAAATGAAATAAATAATAAGATGTCAATGAAGATGAGTCTCACCCAAGCTACATATTGCATTTGCAATTCTTCTTTAATGTATAAGGTGTTGACTAATAATAAAAATCAAATAGTAAACAAGTTTGAGATAAAGAAAGGCTGGCAATAAGCGGTAACAGAGTTCTGAAACCTTCTTTTACTTTGTAACAACATTGTGACATCATTTCCGGTGTGGAGGTATTAAATTCTGTCACCTTGATGTAACTTTCCTATTGTCTGATGGGGTCACCCCGCCCTGACGAGCCTCCAGCAGGATCCCAGTGAAAACACGGGCTCCTTGTAATAAACGTACGTCACGTGCATCTTTGATAATATCGAAACAACTTCCCAATATCTTAAAAGTAACCGACAAAAACGCCAATAAAGCATAATTTACTTACATTTACGAAATTGTCAACTTAAATGCTATAGTGTTGCCTTTTGTAATACTTAAACATCGTTTTTAAACATGCTCAAAGAAGCATGAAGTACAGGAAGGCTGTAGTAGATCTAGACTGTAACAAAAGTTAAAATATAAAGTAAGAGCAAATATCACTAGAAACTGACAAAGTTTTCTACTCACTCTGGAACAACCTCGAAAGTGAACGAGGACGGTCATGTTGACGGCTTATTCCAGCAGGAGCAGCCGAGTTGGGAATTTGTTCGTTGGGCATGCCGAGGGACAGGAAGATGGAGGCAACTTCGAGGAAAACGACCCTGGAGCTTAATAGTTAAGACATTATACTCCAAAATGTCCCGCTGCTGTCCTCCACGTCAGGGAGACAGACTCCGACGACGACGAAATGGGAGAACTAATTGTGGACCTTTAATCTTTAAGACGTTTAGCGCTGCTATGGTGACTGCGCAGTCGCGCGCCTTCTGGAAACGTGCACATGAACAGCGCGAGCTTTTGTTATTCTTCACAACTGAGGGCTAGACCGTGAAAAACAGCCAAATTGTTAGCCTTGTGGGTTCATTTATATGATATAGAATGAGTGATATTTTTTATTAACAGGAAGTCACAGTTATGTCCTTGGAGTCGTTAGAACATTGTGCAAACATGACTTATTCTCTGCTGCAGGGACATTCTGTATTACATAATATCTCCAAAGAAGACCATTATAATCCCAGAGGAAGCGACCCCCTCCCCCTCTGAGTGGGTTTACAAGCTATATATGGAAACTGGGAAGCTGTGTTTTTAGTGGACAGACAAAAAAAAATCTGAATTACAAGATGTATAACAGTGAAATGGTACATTTTAATAGAGGAATATGCATTTGATAAATATTCACTGATGCAGAATGGCATTTGATGAAAATAACGATATGCTCTGACACAGAGGAGTCTTAGAATTACTCCAAACCAAGCTTCTTTCCATATATCGACCACATTAACAGATTGAATCTTATGTCTTAATGACGACATAATGAGATATAGAATGATGACATAATGGTATAGAATGACACAGGTCATTCTATACCAAGTCTGTCTTTAATCCTCGAAGAATCTCAAGTCTCTAATTGGTGTTTCACAGCTGACCTGAGGGACACCAAGGGTCCAGCTACACACCTCAATCCCTGTTTTCTTTTTTTTTTTTTTTAAACAAAGTGGTTCAGCTGTGTGTAGCTTCATCGTGGCCCCCAGAGGGACTGCTGCCATCCTGAGCTTCATCGTCCTGCTTGACAGCATGGAGGGCATAGTTGATTTCAGTGTTGTTTGTCCAGCTCCAGGCTCCAGAGATCGGGTTGTACAGCATGCCTTGGACAGACTGCACTAAGAAACCATCTGAGAAGGAAGAGGAAGGCAAAAGTAATTATCATACAAAGTAATTGGAATAAAATATTTGGGTAAAATGCAGACAAGTAGTTAATATCTGTATGGGATCTTAGTTGGTACTTTTCCCTCTTAAGGATATTTGAGACTCACTGGACTCCAGGAGGCGCTCCAGCTCCACGGGGCTGATGAACTTCTCCCAGTCGTGTGTCCCTCTGGGAACGATGTGCAGCAGCTGCTCGGCAACGACGATGGCCAGCGCATACGACAGGTTGGTTTTATTTAGAGTGGTGATGAAGAGTGAGCCTCCTGGCTGCACAGAGAGAGGACCTCACAGGCTTATATCAGAAAATTTTTGACATTTCTGGATCATAATGCATCAAAAACATACAGATGTAATAAGCTACTGTATTTTCTGTCACCCGTTGAGACATGTTTGATTCATTCCGCCAGAGAAAGTGAAGCAGGTAACAGGAAAGATGACTATAGTATAGCAAATGCTTGATTTGGAAAATGCTGCCAGGTGTTTTTGGACATTTCAAAGTTAATGTAAATACCTACATTATTTATAATACATACACAGACACTTTTTTATCTTATTTTATGGTTCATAAGGATAATCTAGCTAAAATTTGTATCAGATGAACAAAGAGATTAAGAAACTGAGATTAGGACTGAAATGAGTAATCTGATTAATCGTCTTCTGAAATCATAATCAACTAATTTAGTAACTGATTAATCGTTAACTAGTGTATAGACTTTTCCTTTGCTACAAACAAGCGTACACTAAAGGAATTCTATTTTCTTGTATTGTAAGCAATAAAATGTTTATTTTATTTTTTTAAAAAGGAATGAAATTATTTATTGTATTTTTATTGCATTTCTAATATTGTAGAAAATAAGCTTCAATGAAAAATTTGAAGAACGTGGCAAACTTTTAAGATTCGATTAATCATCAAAATAATCGGTGGAATAATCAATTACTAAAATAATTGCTAGCTGCAGCTCTACCTAAGATAAGAAGTCAACCAAGGCATCATATGTACACTCTGGGCCCTCAGGTGAATGTGTATCACTATAGCAATGTAAACAGCTAGGGAAGTGAAATGACAAACACATAAAGACGACGCACCTTCAGAACGCGACTGCAGCAGATGGCAAAAGTGTCCAAGTCGGCCAGATGCTCCACCACTTCAGACGCCACGACGGCGTCGAACTGGGTCACCCCCTGCTCCGGCTGCTGCTGCGGCTCCCCTTCGCCGGAGAGCTCCTCCAGGGTGCAGGCCCGGTAGGACACCCGGTCGCGGAGGTCCGGGTCGTGAGCCGCGTGCAGCTGGGCGATGCGGACGCTGTCTTCTACTGGATCTACACCCAATACAGTGGCTCCCAGGCGACCCAGTGGCTGTGGAGGAGAAGGGGGGAAAGAAAATAAGCAACAAAACATCAGTTCGCAGTTTCAAACTGTTGATTTTATTGAAGAAAACCATTGATTATTTCCAGAATTTGGCCCTGTGTTAATATTGATCCAAAGATTTAGTCTTTTGATTCCTAAGAAACAACAGAGTTCGTATAATAACTGCTGCCCTGTCAAGCAATATTAGCATTTTTTTAGTGACAAAACACCACAAAATTTGAAAAGTATTAATCTTTTGGGCACCTTACACTGATGATTATGTTGAACCAGAGCCAATTGCTTATAAATTATAGGCAGTGAGT